>NW_027271475.1:1587500-1640000 GCF_040938485.1 Diadema antillarum
CGTGGCCCGAGTTCGCCAGCTCGGAGGAATAATGTCGTTCGCTGTCTTCGCTACCAGAGGGCAAAATGCGCGTTGTGCGTGCGACGATCGCGTCTGTAGTAACATACAGATTACCCCGCTCCTCCCCAGTCCCGCTCCTATGCTGCACACTTCACTTAAGCAGAAAATATTTTCATTCTATTCTATGTTAATTTCGTTGGTGGTCGCTCGATATCTCGCTGTTCCATCTTCAAGAATGTATTTATACAACACAATCTGTAAATTTCAATATCATAGGTCTACGAGATGAACCATACGTGAAATGAGTATTTTAATTTTGCTGCACTGGTATAGCATTGTTCACTTTTCTCATAAAACACAACAAAAATGATTAATGAGTATGGTCATTATAGCAGTATCATGATCTTATTTTTATGCAAGATGGAGGAGCCGGTTATGTTGTCCATTTATGACTTTTATGAGTTTTAGGGAATAGAATGCAGTATATGAAAATTGCTACTGAATTCAATCATCTTTTAATCTGTGTTTTCATTGTGCTGATTCATGCGCCGAGATAAATATTTCAGGTATGGTTGCATTATTCATATTTATTATAGATCATAATCAGCTGAAGCAAGATAGCTACATTGTTGAAACTGCTGACCATGATATGCTTGGGATGAATTTTAACAAAGTTTAATTAGCTGTACATTCAATTCCATCGCAGGTCATTTCAATCGGTTTTTATTCTTCCGCAGAACATAATATAAGCCTAAGATCATTAGGCCTACAAATGATTTTGAGTACACTTTGATTGACACTAGGGTGAAAATTGGAGGTAATTAACCAATCTAAAGAAAATAGTATATCACACAATAGTTTCAAAACAAACTTGTTACGTATAGTTTTATGTATGATTTGATTAATGATAACTTGCCCTATTCGCTGCCACAGTATATTGTTCATTAATTCAACATGGATATAATGCGAGGCAAAAAGAAGATGAGAATCTTTATATACCAAAGTTCAAGACTAGTTTCGGAGAAGACGTTCATTCTTTGTTTGAACAGGATTGATGAATCCCAAATTGTTACGTAAAGCTTATGTATTATGTCGCTCTGAAAACGAGTGAAGTGCCCTAACCGACTGAGAAAAAAGAAAGGTCATTTGGACGAATGTGCCTATGGGCTAACTCCGAACTGGCTTATTGTCACTGATTGTCGTAATCATGAAGTGTACTAGTAATACAGATACAGACACACAAGTTCTAATCGGTATTCAAAATACTTTTTATTGCTTCTAAGGCAATATGGCCAACTGGTTTACAATTATGTAATGACATGGTCTCATTTACTACGTGTAATAAACTCTTCAGTGTTGGTAGTGTTATTCTTCAAGAAGGACCCGCCATTATCACTACCTCAGCATCACTGGGAGCCCGTTTTTATACACTTGGGTCGAGAGGTCCGTCGTAGGTTAGAAATATCTTATCCAAGGCTTAAGCTTTCTGCAGGACTTGAACTTGGGACATCCATGTCAAACTCACGAGTCTTATCCACTACACCACAGTTCCCCCACAATTCAAGCCCGTTGTGGCACGGCTTTTCGATAGCAAATATAATAGACATGAATTCAATTAAGTTACATCCATCCCCACTTTTTCTCAATCAGTATTCTAGGTGACGTAGGCCTACATGATATTTGGTGTCGAGAAACTACAAACTCTTCGCCGCAATGGTGCTCATACGCCAAGAAACTTTGTTTTTCTTCCTAAACAATTTTCCATTTTATCTCCTTAATTTTCTTCCCTCCATTTCAATTTAGTTGGTTTTTTATTATTTCTCCCTCCTTATACCCAAACCAAAATGACAGCTATTTCCATCATCACTTTGTCATTTAACTACTTTTTTTTTCAATAGAATAGAAGAAAAAGACGCATCTGTTCTTCGTTAACAGATGTCACAGTGGGATAGGTGACGCTTTTTTATTCCTTCTTCTTTGCTAGAGCTTTTTTTCCTTTGTGGAAAGGAATAGATAGATAACAATTAAATAGCCAATTTCACTACGGTGTTATTATAACCTTTCGATGCCTTTTCAACGGCCGCCAATCCGAAGTGATTTTCTTTTTTGTTATCATTTCTATTCTCATCTGCTCCTTACACGTTTCTCATGAAGATCCGCCGCAAAAATTGTGTGTGCAGCACGTGCCTTACATTAATCAAACTGAGCGCCTTCTCTACCAAGCTAGTTAATGATTGCTTAAACGCTTTGGTTTGACGTGTGTCAGCAGTGTATAGTGCATACAGCGCGGTTGAATAGTTGGTCCGCCTTGTCGCTTGCCGATGTCACCATTCCATTTTCATCACTTCCTTTGCCTTTGAACTCAATGTCAATTTGCATTTGTCAGTGTTTTCTCATCGTTATTCTTTCCCCCTCTGTAAAAGTTTTCTCTAAGCACTTTCCTTTTGTTTCTGTACCGTGTTGCTATCATGATCGTTTCTTACGAAAGTCCCTAACTCTCCGACACATAGGCCCTTTTTGAAAGCCTTGCCGGCGCCGCCGTGCACGCCATATCGGAACTAACACCTGGTGATCGGTTCGGCGCGTTCTCGGCAGACTGAGCGGCGTCGCGGCTGTCAGTCAAGCCAGTCGTTACCGCGCCACCAGTGTGCGGGCTCTCGCCGAATATGACTTGGATGCTTCCACATGCAGCGCGCAGGCGTTGACGGGACTATTATAGAGCCAAATCTTCTGTGGAGAAAAGCGGTAGAAGAATCAGCCTTCCAAACAGGCACAAAGATCAGGAGAAGAAATCACAGTCATCGTACTTTGTTCGTTTACTCAAGAAGCACGACGAGTAAATCGCAGTGTCAACACCTTCTTGGCACTTGAAGATAGAATTACAAGACGGAACACCTCACTAGTCCTCTCCAAAATGAGAAAAGTAAAGGTTCTCTATCTCCTTCTTCGTTTTCTTTTGATTGTTAGTGCCTCACTCCTCAAGTCTACCTTTTTTTCCCCATTCTCTCTCCTCCTTCTTTCAATGCAAGAACAAAGCAAAATGCAGGCTTTGATTTGCGGAGAGAGTTCGAGGCAAAACCACGGGTTGAGCGATTGTCACGTTCGTGGAGGAGTCACGGTTCCTGAACCTTTCCAAGCTGACGGTATGGCTGGTTGACCGTGAGATGGGCTCCGAACCTGTGTTACTGAAGCGCATGACGTGAAAGCTCCAATGAGCTTTTCTTTTCCAACTTGAGCCTCCGCCTTCAATTTCTCTCCTTTTTAAAATCTTTTTAGTTTCATGACACTTCTGTCTTTCTTTTAACGTCCAACATCAGCCATCGTTTCTTCTACTTTTTTCACATTGTTCGAAAGGCGTTTTCGTGAGGTTTGTTGCATCTGTGAAATGAACAAAGAAATAAAAAGACGTTTCGTTGGGCGAAAGGAAATCAACTTGAACTTGAGTCTTCCGTCCTTCGCAATTTGTAAGACTGAAAATGGCAAGTATAGTCGGTCACCTGGAAATCGTTTTAACGGACGTGATATTATGTAGCTTTCTTAACTGTTATTTTATCGACCATGTTTTTCTCTCCCTTTATCCCACTCTTTCTTTCTTTTTGATTGTTAACGGCTTTCGATCCATAACAGGGCAGTTTTCCCACCGAATGAAATGTAGCCTTATAGTATCGTTTGGGGTTGGAAGGTGAATGCAAAGCCAAAACGGATCCCAGGGCACGGGGCTCTCTTGTTTTCTTCACAAGCTGACAAAGTGACAGCGAGCTATATAGGAAACAAATCGTTTGATGGTGACAAGAGGTCGCCCGGGGGGAGAGAGTTGAATTGTTAAACGGTGGAAAGCTAAAACCGAAAAGCTAAACTTCAACCCCGCGTCCTTTTCATATTTATACATTGCCAGTTCCTCAACCCTTCTCCTTTCTTCCATCACCCCCCCCCCTACTTCTCCTTCTCTATCACTTCTCTTACCATTCTCTTTTGCCACTCTCTTATTCACTTTCCTCCAACGACCCCAATACCCGTAGCGGATTTGATCTTGGCTTCCCTTAGCCTAAACACCTCGCTCTATAGACCGACTTCTCGGTTGAGCTGGAAAGAAAACACACCGTTCATGAGGCGGCCCCGCGGTGAGGGGGATATCCCTACACCCCCGGGGCTGCGGTGGCCATGTTGCCCGTTCTTCCCCCCTGTGATTCCCGCTCACCTGTGAGATGGGGATTACTTCGGGCTTGGGAAAGACACGTCGTGGTTTCGACTCTCCTGAAAAGAAGGCAAAACGAAGAAAAACACTCCCCCATCAATAACACGCACATAAACACACACACACACACACACACACACACTTTCAAACCCACACACACACACGAACACACACACACACACACACACACACACACACACACACACACACACACACAAAATGATACAGTTACTTTCTCAAGTTCCAATAGATGACTGGAGAGATGGAGGAGGAGGGGGACGAAAAAAGAGGGAGCGAGAATTCCCGTCAAAGATTTGGAACTCGTCTACAATAGCGAGACCAGAAAGCCTCGATGTGTCACGGCTTGCCGTAAAAGCCATGTGTGCTTACTATACTCGGGCGGTGTAACAGTAAACGGTGACATGACTCCAAAGTAACTGGTCCTCCTATGAAAGCAGGGAGAGCCGCCGGCGACCCCTCCTTCTTGTTTTTCTCTTGCTTTTCAATATCAAGGAAGTTATAGACAGACAGGAGGGAGTATTGGGACTGAGACGAGAGGAGACTGAGTAGAGTTGAGAGAGAGAAACAATGTATAGTCACACACAACTGGGAAGTTATTAGGCAAATAACAGGAGCTGGGAGAGGGAGAGGGAGAAAAATAACAAATAAAACCAGTTAAGAGACGCATGACCATAATGCTTATTTGTGATTTCATCTTTTTATGAGGATAAGCATTCGAAGAGAAGAAAAAAAAAATAAACCTGCCGATCTGCAAACGCAAGCAAAGCTTTCTGTGAAACATAATGTAATAACGCAATTTCTTGGTTGTTATTTTTTTCATGTTGCATTTTTGTGATTCTATAGGCCCTATACGTGTAGCCTCTGAAAAAAAGGTGTTTGTAACCATTGACAGACCTGTACCCCACTAAAACAAAGCCAATAGATAAAAATGAATAAATGAATAAATAAAGCAAGTCAAAGCTCCCAGATCACACGTCATGTCAGGAATCATATGATCAAGAAAGAGCAGACGAAGATATAAAAGGAAAGATGTGAGAAAAAGAGATGCTAAGAAGAGAAAAGTTGGGAAAGTTATACAATCTCCCCTGGATGAAGGAACAAAGGGAGAAAGGAATTTGGTGATATTGATAACATTCTCTTATTGATTGATTAATTGATTGATTGATTGATTGATTGATTGATTGATTGATTGATTGATTGATTGATTGATTGATTGATTTTATTTTGACGTTGCTTTTCCCTACATAAATGTAACACAAAGTCAATTGAACAATTTAATCGAGTATAATAAGATTGTTTCAATATAACAGTTGAAACAGGTGAGAAATCAATTCAAGTATCATGAAAATACAAATCAAGACGAGCAGGTGTTTTTTATGAATACGCAATGTTAAGAATCACACGTACTTGCCGTTCAATTTATTCAAGTTTTATTATTAGTTTGGTCAGTAGTTATAACATGCAAACTCTAATCAAAAGCGAAGCAAAGGGACAAGAATTAATGACTGGGTGCGATGCTGCTGACTTAATGATGAGAAAAAGATTATAATCTATCCAGCAAAATTAACCAAGGAATTAATGGGTTGAGGCAAAATGCTACTCCTCGTACGAACGTTGAGCTTCGTAGAAAGAACGAAATGAAACGAACGGAGCTGCAGAGGTTTCCTCAGAATCGAACACAGAATAAGATAGTCATATAAGTAAAGTATCAAATGCATGACCAAATATAATTCACTTCACTTTAATTCACTTCACTGCAATTCAATTCAGTTAGAAAATATGTCTATCCAGTAAAATGTAAAACAATCATAATACAGAGTATACATTTGCCAATTCACATTGTTTGAAAAATTGAAAGAAGTACAAGTCATAAAGTAAAGTACAAAATATATGCATGAATGATTATATAATAAAGAGGAAACAATTTCCACTTTGCAATGGTTACTAAAGGTAAATGTTGTAATACCGTAACAACAGGTATTGGAATAAGATTGGGTGACCATGGAGTCTCATATTTCTTATTTCATTTATTTCCATTTCCTACAAGCAATTTCACACAACCATAAAAGCAACGTAATCATATGAACACGAAGGAATTCAAGTATTTACATCAGCTCATGAATTTTTATATGATAAGGTAACAAAATTTGAACAAATCCATGTAAAAGACATCACGTAATCAACGTTATATCAAATGATTTAACATATTTGTTTAAAAGAAATGGCATGAAAGAAATCATGGGTTTGGTTGATCATTTAGCAACTACACTTGTCCTCTCTTTAAAGCTCATCAGTACCCAGTTATCAATACACCATATTTAGACGAGATGAATTATACATTTACATGTATTTCAGTCTAAAAAGAAATATATATATATATATATATATATATATATATATATATGTATATGTATATATATATATATATATGCGGATCAACGGGAGAACTGTGGAGTGTTGACGTCATCATCTCAACGAATTTACATACCATTTATTGGTTGTGACCATTAGTACTCTTCCTCAAGAAATCAATGGGATTTCAAAATTCAATAATTCCATTTTACATCAGATTCTAAAAGATTGAATATTTAGATGACTTGTGGGGTCTGTACCTTTCATATCTGTTTGTCAGTATGTTTGAACTTCAATCACGTTTGTTTATGTATTGTGTGCACGCTGTAGTGTGTAAGTACTCCTTTCGAACAGCAATTGAAAGTGTTGGGGCCTTTAAGTTTCTATGCACGAATTCATGATAAATGCACGATGACGCGCCGCGTATTCTTGAACATTCTGTCGGGTTTCAAAAGTAATGAGTAACCGATTCATCTCAATGTTAGCTTGAATCCAGAAAGTCGTTGTTTCTTTTTTTCCCCTCATGCGCGTAATGTGTGTCACAACAAGGTGATGTTGGTATACGGACAGATGAACTACTTTTTAATTGATCGCTTCTTTAACAAAGCTGTATGGGTTGATTGATTCTTAATAGGGCCCATTTTCCTTTGATAGCCTCGTTTAAGTCCACAAAAACCACACTGGTAAATTCATAAATCTAGGTTGAAAACATCAATTAAGGATGTTTATTCACTATAACCAAAGCGTCTCCAAGCATCTAAGAAGAAAAGAAAATCCGCGGAACACAATGGCATTGGATTGAGGACGAGGGCAGGAACTGGCAGGCAGGCAGCGAAGACACTGATACCTACAATGAATATTGTGTGGCGGTGATCAATCACCCCATCAGTCTTTGTCGCGGTTTGAGTGGAGTGGAGCCATTTTGGTTGCTGGTGCCTAATCTTTGCAATAAAAGCGATGATACCAGTAACGATATGATGATAATGATGATGATGATGGTAATGATGATAATAATAATAATAATAATAATAACAATAACAATAATAGTAATTATAATAATGAAAAAATAAACATTATAATAAAAATTTGTAATAATAATAACAATAACAATGATATCAATCATGGCAAAAGTAATGATGATATTAATAATAATAATGATAAGCACACCACTTTAACCCTTCTGATGGTTCATTCGTTCAAATATCGAGACCTCTTTCCCGTATACGTGAGTATACAATATGAATATCTCGCCTTCTAATATTACCATATTATATTAGCATAATCTCATAAGTATGATCTGCATATCATGATATAAGAAAATCGTATCATGTTTTGAGCTGTTTTTGCGCGAGCTTGTTTGAGAACATGAGAAAGTTAATAGAACGTCATTGGATGTGATAAATCTTATGTCACGTTGTATACGTTTATGAATACCAAGTAATCTGCGTGTTCCATTGCACTGGTGTCTTATGAGTGGAAGTAAAGATGTAGAATAATTTATGATAGAAACGAAAATCGGCATTTGTTGATGTCGTCATTTAAAGGAAACCAAAACAAAAGAGCAATGTGGATTGAGTGAAAGCAGCAACATTAAGAGGACACATCAGTGAAAGTTTGAGGAAAATCGGACCATCGATGCAAAAGCTCTTAATTTTTAACGTGTTGGTGTTGCAATAACTGGATAAGGAGACTTCTAGAGTTCATGACGTCATGTGTGGACAACAATAGAGAAAATATAAAGAGAATTCCACAAAAATTCATTTTTCACATTTTTCATGAAATTTACACATTCCATCAACTTGATACTGACGTGTTCTAAGGGTATTCTGGAGCAATATTATGCCCCCTGCTTTCTGAAAGCGGTTAGTGAAGTGCTCTTTCATTACGCTGGAAAAGTGAAAGCATGTTGAATTTTCTTTACATTTTCTTTATATTATTGTCCACACATGCTGTCATAGACTCAAGTAGTCTCCTTATCCAGTGGTTCCAACATCAAAAATGTTAAAATTCATAAATATTTGCATCGATTGTGCGATTTTCCTCAAACATTTCTCTTTGGGGTTTGATTTCCTTTAATACATGTACAACCTCTGTCCTCTTGAGTGTCTCTGCTTTTCTGTCTTTCTGTTTTCATTTCTCTATATCCTTAGTTCTATAATCAATGCATCATTCCTTTTGTACACTTATACATAATCTTTCTCTCTTCTCTCTCCGTCCATCCCCTCCCCTTCTCTTTCTCTCTCTGTCAATCTCGTCACTGCTTATAGCAATCTATCATTTCGCTTTCCTTGACATAAAAGCCTTGTGGCAGAAAAGGAAATCCATTTCAACATTATGTCGTGGAGGCAAAGGCAGTACAGATATCTTTCGTTTCTTCAAAATACAATATAAACAAACTTTCCAACACCCTGAAATCCTCATTATTAGCACAAAGCAACTGGTCAATGCTAAATCCATTATAGGAGACAATTAATAATCCCTGTCTTATAAGGTCTGAAAGAGGTAGTTGAATGAAGACGCATAAAGTTCGTAGATCATCCTCGAGTGATATATGGAGGTTTTACTTTAAATCACCATTTCATTACGAAGGCTGTGCGAAAGAGAGGGAGTGAAAGAAGAGTAACAAAGAAAAATATAAGGAGTAGAGGGAGAGGGAATGGAGAACGAAAGTAAGAAAGAGGGGAGAGGGAGAGAGGGAAAGGAGAGGGAGAGCAATCAGTTTGACGCTCCTGAAATTTGAATCAGTGCACCGTATGTACACTGGACGTGTTGCTGGAGGTGAGTTATTAAACACGCTCAGTAACATAGCTTCTTTTCTCCACCTGATCTGCTGTCCTATCCTTACTCTCTAACTAGAGGAGCTTAATTTTTCGCATTTTGTCATTGCAGCCTCCAGATGTAATTGGATGGGATAAACGATAAAGCATAATACATGTTGCAAAAATAAAAGAACACTATAATATACTAATTTGTCGCTTGCTGTTACTTTGTTAATTTAGACGATGCATCTCGATAAAGCATAATATATGTTGCAAAATAAAAGAACACTACAATACATACTAATTAGTCGCTTGCTGTTGCTTTGTTAATTTAGTCGATGCATTTATTAACTAAAGCTTATTCTAGTCTGAAAGCTTGAATCTGGATCTACAAAGAGCAATTAATTGAAGACATACATTCCCTTTATTTCATTTATTAACAATATGCATTAGAAGGCATTTATATTTCATAATATGAAACTGAATTCACTTTGTCTTCTAATTTATGTTGCAAGCTAGAATAACATTTTTTACGAAGACGTATCCACAACAATCTTCACTGCCATAAATATAGAAAAAATTGGACAAGTGTTTTAAATGTGGATATGACATTGAACCATACCATATGAATACAGATATTTGTTAGCCGCCAACTCCACATCAAAACAGGCAAGAATTACTTATGTATGTTGGCATTATTCAGCGAAATATATACAAACACACAATCCTGCAATAGACGTGGACAGTAACTTATCCTGCGAAGATGTCAAAGTATTAATTTTGGTATATCACAACAACGAGCTTCGCAATCATAACTTCCGCCTTCCTCTTCGTCCCTCACTCCTTCCTTCCTTCATTCCCTCCTCTTCTTCTTCCTCCTCCTCCTCCTCCTCCTCCTCCTCCTCAATCTCTCCCTCTGCCCCCCTCCCGTCGTCTTTCTCTGCTCTTTATGTATCTTGCTCAAGTTGACATATGACTTAAAAAATATCATTACGCATTTGTGATGGCATCGAACTCTGAATCGAGCACGCTTCGTTTAATGTTCACATGATTCCTGCAGAGTCATTAAAAATCACTTCAAAAAGAAAAGAGAAGTATATACGGGGAGAGAGAAAAAAGAGAGAGAAAGATCAAAGAAACAGTGTTTTTTAAGAAGAAGATCACAAAGCACGAAAGTATAGTTACAAAAGAAGTCTGCACCCGGTGACAAGGCGTTGAACTTTGTAACCGCGCGGGTGTGTTTGCTCTTAAGCTCCGTTGCAACTGTGTGCACGGCCGAAAAGGCGAAGAAAAACAAGCGTTTACCAAACACTCCGGCGACTTAAACCTGGCTCGTCGGTTCTCGCAGAATTCTTTTCAGTTCTTTCTTTCTTTTTCCCCTGGATAAAGAAACACGAAATTTCTGACTTTTTCAGACGTGAAATTACGACATGAATTGAGCAAATCCCTATTAAGCTCCCAAATTGCTCAGAAGTCATTTCCTTTCGGTTCCATTGGGGGACTATGATAATAACAATAATCAGAAAAAAAAGAGGGGGAAAATAATGTAAGACTGCATTCAAAAAGGAATGCGGGATTTGAATTGATCTGTTTGGGCGAGAGAAGCCAGCAATTTTTTGCATGGTCGCCTTCAAATATGTATAATACATTATGACAGTGAATTGCTTTTTTTTTCTTCTGCAACTGAGCGTGTGTGCATGCGTCTGTGGAAGTTACGCTGAGTTATGCATAATAGTTTTGTAAACTCCCCCTCCTCTCTCCTCCTCTGCCTTTTATTTTTTGTTTCCACCTATACTTTGTGCGCTTTAACCCACCAAGTACCAGGATAATTTTCCTGCAGAAAATAATAAATCATCTTGTCCTGAACACTGTCTCTTAAGAGACTGTGTTTATTTACTATATTCGAGAAAGATTAGAGGGGACTGGTTGAATTAATCAAATCTGTATAGAATCAGAAAAAAAAAATAAAATTTGCAGATTTTAGACAGAATCATGAACTTTCGTTTTCTAAAACGTGTTTGGCCAATTTGTTTAAGCAGTAGTTTCAAATTTTTAAGTTAAGAGGCGTTTAACTATCACTAATCTTCAAAGGAAACAAACATTTATTAGTAAACAGAAAAAGGCACAAAATTAATGTAAAGGAATTTTGTACTCTCTACCTTATAAATACTGTTAATAAACATCGTTTTAGTATTGTCAGGGAATATAGCACCAAGGCAAGTCTGGTTTTCTGGGAGTCTATGGGTTAAATCTCTCTTTGCAGGAGTCGGAAGAAAGAAGCCGGGGTGCAATGAGAGAGGGGCCAGGTTCATGAATGAAAATTGCGTGTTTGTTATTTTAGTAGCAATCTAGCGGAGCGCGTTCGGCTTTCATCCCCGATCCCTCTAAGGACAAAGGGCCTCGGCATGCATCCCGGCAGGGGCTGGTGGCTCCCACCGCCCTTTTATGCAACAATGAAGTTTTATTGGAGGGTTTAATAAAAACAGCACTTCTCGCAGGGAATGGATTTCTCTTTTTTTCTCCTTCTTCTTCTCCTCATTTTTCTTCCTTTTTTTTTGCCCTCCCCTCCAAACATTGTTTGATTTAAAGTTTAGTTGATGATGTAAATTGACTGCTTATGGATTCGGGGGATAAATAAAAAGAAAAACAGAAGAGAGAGGAAGATAAAGAAGTAGGCGGGAGGGGAGAGACGAGGGAGGGAGTGTCAGGCCCACATCGAGGGGTGTGCAAAAAGTTAACCTGGAGGATGAAGTTATATTATGAGGAAGCAATAAACATGGACTGATTGCACAATGATAGCATACCGCTATACTCAATTTGCCTCTGACAGATTGATAACTCTACAGAACTCTTAGCTCTGACTTATTATACCGTCTTTATAGGCTATGTGAAAACAATCTATATGAATATATGTATATATATACACGTATAGCTGTCATACGTCATATTTCATTTCAAATCCATTATACTTAATTTTACACAATTATTTTTTTAACAAAGCAAATTCTTTAATTATACACACATTTATTAGGGCTCGACATTCGCAATGACCAACTAAGAAATGATGTCCGGCCTACGCATTTCCCAAAGGCAATCTATCTGTGGCCCGATCGGGCTCTTAAAATTCCAAATGGACCTTTATCTGTCCTTTTATTTTGGGCCACATCTTTTTTTCTTGCCACCGAAATTACAGCTTTAAAGATTCATCGGGCCTCAACAAATAGAAAAGTAAGTATCTATAGCCCTGCCTTTAACATAAGACTTTTGAACACTTCTTATGCTATACAATTTCAAACGGCACAGTATATAGAAAAGTTATCAATATTAGCGGTATCATTACCTGCCCTTTTCCCAGAATGCGATTTTGGTCTGCTGGTTGACGTGGCTCTCCTCACCAAAGAGCTCAGTAAAGGGCTTTTTACACTTGTGTTTCTTAACCCCGGACTTTCTCTGACCCAGGACTATCGTTAGTCCCGTACCAATTTTTTCAGCTTTTTACACTCGCCAATTAGTCCCGTACTATCTCTTGTCCGGGGCTAAGGAGAAAACTGACCTTTTTACACTCGTATTTCTTAGCCCCGGACTTTCCAAACCACATGAATATTCATAATTACGCTGTGTACTGTACACGTACACGCACGCACCGGCAGCACTTGATTACCTCGTTTCTGATTGGTCAGTGAGGGTCGGATTTCGTCTCCGTCGCTTAGCCCAGGATTATTTTTTCGTTCTGTTTACACTCACTTGCTTGGCACCGCAATTGCGGTGCTAACCCCTGCTATTTTGCAGGGCCAGATAGTACCGTACTATCGGTGGGGCTAGCCCACTTTGGCAAAAACGAGTGTAAACAGAAAGTGGGCTAAGGATAGTCCCGTACCAACGGTGGGGCTAAGGCCCCCCCCCCCCCCCCCCCCCCTTAGCCCCACCGTTGGTCCGGGGCTAAGCAAAATTTTACAAGTGTAAAAAGCCCTTAAGTCACATCTCTGGCTGACAGAGGTAAGTAGAAAGTCTGAACGATCAACGCAATGATACATTTACTATCGTACCTCATTTTTATCTGACTGAGGTGTGTGCTGACATGACTAATAAATAAAAGTATATAAAAAATCAATAGACAAGTACACAGTTTTCTGTTAAGAACGATTTCGAATGCACAAATAAGAAAGTCATGCTTGAATTCTGAATTTTTAAGTGTTTCTAGAAATAGTATGTCATAGAATTCTAAACATTTAACCGTTTCTAGAAATAGTAAGTCATGGGATTCTGAAATGTTTCTTGAAATAGTAACTCATGAAATTCTGAACTTTAGTATGTTTCTGGAAATAGTAAGTCATAGAATTTTATACTTTAAAATGTTTGTAGATATAGTAAGTCATTGCATTCTAAACGTTTAAATGTTTCTAGAAATAGTAAATCAAGAATTCAAAACTTTAAAAAGTGTATAGAAATAGTAAGTCTACATTAGTCATGGAATTCTGAACCTTTAAATGTTTCTACAAATACTAACTCATGGAATTCTGAACTTTCAAATGTTTACAGAAATACTAGGCCATGAAGATATTCTAAACTTTAAAATGTTTCTATAGAAATAGTAAGTCATGGCATTTTATATCTTTAAATGTTTCTATAAATAATAACGCATGTTTCTATATAGAAATAGTAATTAATGCTAAACTAGATGTGTCTAGAAATAGTAAGTCATGGAATTCTAAACTTCATAATTTTTTTTAGAAATAGGTCATGTAATCTAAACTATCAAAATGTTTCTCGAAATAATATCTCATTGAATTTTAGATTTTGAGATCTTTCTTAAAATAATAAGTCATGGAATCAAAAATGCTTAGCTGTTTCTAGAAATAATTATTAGTGGAATTCTAAACATTCAAATCTTTCTTGAAATAATACGTCATGGAATTCTGAAATTTGTAAATGTTTCTAAAGATAGTATCTCATGGAATTCCAAACTTCCGAATGTTTCTAGAAACAGTAAGTCATGGAATTCTAAACCTATTTTTTTTAATAGTTATCATGGAATTCTGAACAAATTGTATATAGTTACTCATAGAATTCTAAATTTTGAAATATTTCCAGAAATAGTAAGTCATTGAATTCTGAACTCTTAAAGGTTTCTAGCAAGAGTAAGTCATGGAATTCTGAGCTTTTACTTTTTTCTAGAAATAAAGTCATGAAATTCTAAATTCTAAAATGTGACTAGAAATAGTGTTCATGGAATTCTAAGCTTTGGAATGTTTCTCGAAATACTATATGTCATGGAGGTTTGAACTTTTAAATGTTTGCTAAAATTGTAAGACATGAAATTCAATTCTGAACTTTTAAATGTTTCTATTAGAAATAGTGGCATTGATCACAATCATGATTAGATATCTTATACAAATTCAATGAGGCTATATGATATCATTGCCTTAATAATGGTCCATCGTATTGCGCACAAATAAGTGTGCACTTAATAAAAGCAACAGACTAAGAAAAAGGCGAAGTTAAATGTAGAATTCAGCTGGTGTTGCAGCAAAGACAGATTGGTATTCAATCAAAGAAAACAAGTCGAAACTGTCAGGGTTTTCCTGAAGATGTAAACTGCCTTTTAGCGAGTCAATGCTCCGACATTGTCTTCCGTTAACTGATGGGACGGCTTTCTTCACTGCTTCGGTCCTTTGTCCTCAAGGGTATCTTAAGAACACCCGGCGCCGACGGTTGGTACTTCAGAAGGTATATCCCCCCCCCCCCCTTCGCGGTCCTCCATATACGGGATGGAGTTTTGACCAAAACAATGTCTTTCTCGGGGTCGCTGAACTTTGGAGATGGCATGTCCACCTTTTGATCATTGCCAAACCAACAATTCGTATTTTGATGAGCATATTGAATAGTTTTTGTCTTCGGTAGAAAACGTTTAACTCACAAACAAGAGAGATATTGATTTAGATAACCATAGTTACTTTTTGTCACCAGTAAAAAGTGTGCATTGTTTTCTCACAGATCTGATTGTTCGCACATACATTCTATATTTCTTTCAAATTGTTGAACAATGTCAATGTATACAAATGTATATTTTGTATTCATGTATTAATTTTTGTTCGATGGAAATTAAGTGTGACTGAATTAAATTGAATTGAATTGAATTGAATCAAACGAGATCACTTTTAACCGCAATAAAAGAGAAATGTAACGAGTGAACAGCAATTATGTAACACTTTCATTCGACGCCGCGTAGAACGAAGAGGCAGTATGGATCAAAATCAAAACTTCATAAATTATTTTCGCCCTGGATTACCTTTGTTACAAAATCACAGTTGCATACTCGCACGTTTGGCCCTTTACTTTCATGTATTCACTTTCTGTTTCATTGGGAATCTCTTATTCGATGAAATGCCGTATCAATATTTAGTTTCGGCTAAGGTATACAGTCACAGACCAGGCTTATGTATATGTGTGAGAGAGAGTGTTTGTGTTTTCTCAGCCTCTAAAAGAAGAAACTTGGAATTAAGGGCTTTTTACACTTGTAAATTTTTGCTTAGCCCCGGACCAACGGTGGGGCTAAGGGGGGGGGGGGGGGGCCTTAGCCCCACCGTTGGTACGGGACTATCCTTAGCCCACTTTCTGTTTACACTCGTTTTTGCCAAAGTGGGCTAGCCCCACCGATAGTACGGTACTATCTGGCCCTGCAAAATAGCAGGGGTTAGCACCGCAATTGCGGTGCCAAGCAAGTGAGTGTAAACAGAACGAAAAAATAATCCTGGGCTAAGCGACGGAGACGAAGTGCGACCCTCACTGACCAATCAGAAACGAGGTAATCAAGTGCTGCCGGTGCGTCCGTGTACGTGTACAGTACACAGCGTAATTATGAATATTCATGTGGTTTGGAAAGTCCGGGGCTAAGAAATACGAGTGTAAAAAGGTCAGTTTTCTCCTTAGCCCCGGACAAGAGATAGTACGGGACTAATTGGCGAGTGTAAAAAGCTGAAAAAATTGGTACGGGACTAACGATAGTCCTGGGTCAGAGAAAGTCCGGGGTTAAGAAACACAAGTGTAAAAAGCCCTTTAGTTATGAGAGTCAGTGAATATCATCATAACGCAGAAGTGCTTTTATTCGAAGAAATTCAGCGGAAACGAAAAGTACAGCTTCACAAAAGGGCTTTTTACACTTGTGTTTCTTAACCCCGGACTTTCTCTGACCCAGGACTATCGTTAGTCCCGTACCAATTTTTTCAGCTTTTTACACTCGCCAATTAGTCCCGTACTATCTCTTGTCCGGGGCTAAGGAGAAACCTGACCTTTTTACACTCGTATTTCTTAGCCCCGGACTTTCCAAACCACATGAATATTCATAATTACGCTGTGTACTGTACACGTACACGCACGCACCGGCAGCACTTGATTACCTCGTTTCTGATTGGTCAGTGAGGGTCGGACTTCGTCTCCGTCGCTTAGCCCAGGATTATTTTTTCGTTCTGTTTACACTCACTTGCTTGGCACCGCAATTGCGGTGCTAACCCCTGCTATAATTTTGCAGGGCCAGATAGTACCGTACTATCGGTGGGGCTAGCCCACTTTGGCAAAAACGAGTGTAAACAGAAAGTGGGCTAAGGATAGTCCCGTACCAACGGTGGGGCTAAGGCCCCCCCCCCCCCCCTTAGCCCCACCGTTGGTCCGGGGCTAAGCAAAAATTTATTAGTGTAAAAAGCCAGGGTAAAGATAGGATATTTCTTTCGGAGAGCGAGAGTAAAAGACGCAGCATTCTCCGAAAACGGAACGACAAACAAACAATATGTCAAGGTCCTCGTCCAGAGAAACCACAAACTTAATTCATTTTTATTCTTCGTGAGAAGCTTACAGCGATACTTGGAGTCCGTCAAAGAATTTTTGTTACAAATTCACACACGAATTCGAGGAGCAAAGTAACGTTGGCTGTTACAAATTACTTCCCCTTTCACCGCGGGGTGTTTACTCACGCTTTGCAGCCTACAACATTTCTATTCTCGTTGTTTTTGATTTGTTTGTTGTTTTGGTCTTGTTCATCAAGCCCATGTAGTTACGTTTTTCTTTACATATGAGCTCCTATAGCAAGGGGCAGTTGGTATAGGTGCTCGTGTAGTTCTCAATCGCCTCGATTGCTTTATTTATTAGATGTAAATAATAAAATCCATATTAAGAATGGTATACCAAAAGAATGCCACTGGAAGCTTTCCAATTTAAAAAGAATGTGACTGGAATTATACATTGAAAAAACACTCTACTATCCTGGACAAGAAATTTCGTAGAAATGTATAACCTTCTTTTGAGAATCTAAGTTTGTCTGTAGAGATCTGAATAGCATAAATGTTGGAAAATATTAGTAAGACCTGGCAAATAGACATGTGTAAATTAATGAGCATAATAGTGAGCATGAACTTACTACTCTGTTTAGGGAAACGTATGCCCACGTGAATGAAATCACAAAGTTTTATGTGTGTGTATATAAGTATATACGTATCATATTATTTATAGATATATATAGCTATCCATGTAGAAAGAAACAAACAAATAATGATTGACAAAACATGTGTAAACTTTCATAGGTAGATAACAAACTGACATGTTAAGATACATGTACGTACTTACATACACGTATGTGTGTGTGTGTGTGTGTGTGTGTGTGTGCGTGTGTGTGAGTGTGTGCATGCGCGCACGTTTGCTTGTGTGAATCCTTGTATGTGCATTTGGCCCGTGGATATGTGTGTTTGTTATTTAAGATAATAACCCCCCCCCCAAAAAAAAAAAAAAAAAAAAAAAAAAAAAAAACCTGACCACACCCTTCAGACCCAGGGGCAATGCGCAACCGGAAATATGTCGATAATGATATGAGAAAAGTGATAACATGCTTAGATAACCTGTGCCAACAATTTGAGGCCACTTCTCTCTCCATTTATTCAATACTGAAATCAGTACGTTAAGATAGTACATGATTATGATCCTTTCAATCTAAATCCTTTGTTTGTATCCATCTTAAGAAATCACTTTATACACGCCTGCGCCACACACCACGTATACCATAATTAAATAGGCCTGTGTATGATACATTTGTGCTTGTGTGTGTATGTGTGTGTGCGCGTATGATTCTTTTTCATTCTTTCACACCCGATATGTGACCCATCCGTCGCACTCTTGTGATGCCAGCAATCTAATTGGTCGACACCAACTCTTTAGCTAATTGGCAGCGAAATTACCACAGGTATAAGGGTGCGATGAAGCCAACCTCCAAAACGATCCTACCAATTGTTACTTCCTACATCTCACCTCCTCTTTTCTTTGCCCCTTTTCTCCTTTATTCTTCTTTACTTATTATATATCATTTTTTGTGGAGACAAAGAATGCGGTTGCAGTTGGTGTTTTGCTAACTTTTGATCTTCTATCTTTAGACGAGTTTCTCTGAATTGCCACCACTGAAGAGATGTTTATCGGGACTCGTGTAGCCGCAGTCAAACCCGAGACCGATATTTTTTATCGTGAAAAACAAGTTCGGAGGCGAGCGCGTGCTTGCCCCCCTACCACCGGGAATGGGGTGTCTCTAGCTTGCTCGTCAAAAGCGGAAATGGGTTGTCTCTGGCAAAGTTTATAGCAAACATCTGAATTGTAGGTTACAGGGAAAACTGTATGTGTCATGAAACTCTTCTACCAATTTAATTGCCTCAAAATTTACAAAATCTAGGAAATTAACTGCCACTGCCATGCTGTATAGCGACCTCTTATCTTCACAATGGAAATGTAATATCTGCATTCGATTTTCCATGTTGACAGAGATGAATACTATTGCATCAAGAAGGACAACATTTCATTTGATTTCGAAATGAATATCGTAAATATCTCTTTATGTCTGGCTTGACAATCTGTATCGTCAAGATCTTTGCTATTTTCTTCGCGGCGATATACTTTCTTCTTTTATCACAAGTATCTCGGCAAAGGGAAAAATAACATGATTTTTTATACACGTAAATTTAAATTTACATCTATATCTTTATCAATATTTATATTCATGTGAGCAATATTCTGTCTTTTGTGGTTTCGTTGAAAGATATGTTCTAGCCCTACACAAACTGACTATAACGCCTTTTCGAAAAACGACTTCATGAAATTCAATTTGAGAGCATTAAACGTCAAGTATATTCCAGGGCAACATTGGTAGTAAATGATGCAAAAAGTGTCCAGAATCTTCGAGCAACGGTGAATAAACAAGGGGGTGAACACGCACCCATTTTACCCCCTTACGCTACCCCCCAGTCCAACACCCTGCAGCTTCTCTCAATAATTGTCAATAACAATACCAGCCGACATTCATAACACGGCGAAACACAATCTTTCAAAAAATCATAATAACACAAAAAACTATACTGTATTCATCATTATATCCTTTTCTTTTTCTTCTTCTATTTCCTCCTTTTCCTTTTCACGACCGTTTCAGCTTCTCGCCGCTCGTCTTACGACTGATTAGACTCTTTCCTGCCGTTCACTTTACAGGGCGTCAAAGAGAACGTGCGGGAACAAAACACGCCACAAAAGGTCAACCCTGGTACCAAAATCCAGCCAGAATAACCTCGCCTTTTTTTTCTCTCTCTCTCTTACAATCTTTTTTCTTCTTATTCTTCACGGGAAACGGATCGCCTCGGGCACTCACCCTGCAGCATGACGACGTACCCTTCTCGTCCCAGTTCACATCCTAACGGCGCTTTCGATTTTTCATGTTCGTAATCCCTTTACAAGCATTAGTTTGCAATGGTCAGACAACGAGCTCCATATTATGCAACTCCTCTGTGTCTTCAGCGCTAGCAGTTTTCATAAATTGCATGCGTTCACATTCACAAATAAAACAAAAACGAGTCAACAAACAAGCAAATTGTATCTGTGTAGTACTGTGAATACATCTAACTGCTTTACATCTTGTTTAAGAAATGGAGGTGCTCTTCAAAACATTTGAATTTTTGAGGATTTTCTGCAGTGTCTTTCATTCATTTCCTATGAAACATGGTGATCAAGTTGATAGTGCGAACCAAGACGATGGGCGCATGTAATTCCGTCACCAGATGACGTCTTCGGATGCTAATTAAGTACAAGTTTGGAGGGTTGTCAAAAAAGGGTTGCCGCCAACTCTCTGCAGAATCATCTCCCTCCACTCTCTTTATTTTTCTGTTTATCTGTTTTTCTGTTTTATCTGTTTATTCATCTACTAGTATTTATCTATCTACCTTTCTTTATTACTTTATTAGTGTTCCCCGGTGTTTCTACAACGCTGACTGATTGTTCAATATTTCAGTCCTATATCAAAGACAAACGTTATTCCAGCATGCTGGTGTTCTCGTCTGACTCGATGACAAGATAAGTTATACGTAAGATTATCCTCAGGCTCAAAAGTTCAATATCAAAGCTTATTGCTTCAAACTGTTTCGTAAAACTATATAGACGTTATAGTTATCTAGATTTCGTATTGACAGGGTATTGTATTGTTTAGTTTTCTATGTGTGCATGTGTGTTTCCCCCCCCCCCCCCAAAAAAAAAAAAAACGTAAAGCATCCAACCGACATAGTATATCTTTTGATTTGAATATTAAGAGCTATATGTATTACACAGATTTGCTTTATGTGATAGTGTTCTTCGACTTCGTTATAACATGCTTCGATAAAATATTACACAAATATGGACAAATGATATTGATAATTCACCGGAAACGTTTCAGCAGCACTCGTAACATGAGTGGGGCATGAATGTCCTACAATCTTGCAGTGGCATGACGCTCCTACAAGTGTAAACATCTTTGCAAACACAAGTAGAACTTCCGATGCGGTTAGAAATGCATGTGAAAGGGGCAGAGTGCTTATTTTCCCCCTCACCCTTTACCTCATTTTTTTTTCTTCCCTCGAAGGCGGCGCCACGGGCAGACTTATCGGAACCAGCATTTGTGCATGGTCCGTCTGAGTTGCATAAAAGTCATTCCGTACCGTTGGCTCGGTGTCGGGACCCGCCTCACCCCGCTACGTGCGATTGTTTCCGATCTCACCGCAATCTTGAAAAATCCTACGAAACAAAACATTTACACAAAAAAAAAGCATAAGGACATGAAAGCCAGATGATATTTCAATTGATGCTGTGCCCTTTGAGAAGGAGAAATTACAGAAATCAATGACAAATGCAAATGTATAATATGCGACCGGAGATCACATACGCTTACATTCCTTTATTGTTTATGTTTTAATTTAGACGTAAAACACATCATGAATTAGACGATGTCGTAACCTCTTCTGAACAGAATTTGTTATAAAGAATGTTCAAAAAATGTTACACTTTACCTATGAACGGTACTCAACCACTTAACTGCTTAACACACATGTACATACGAACGCATGTATCATAATCATACTCTATGTGCATTTGGTGTAAAGTACATTTGATCAAATATGAATATGGAATCAGATCGTGTAGTGCACAGCTTAGGTACACCTCATTTCAAAATAATTGAACAGACGATGAATTAATAAAAAGATGAATTAATGAATGCTCATACTTTATGATATATGTCAATGTATGTATGTATACATATCATATATCCAGTCTTTTAGGCAGAATGAGCGCCTTATAAGAGTCTCTTTATTATCATTATATTATATATATATATGTATATATATATATATATATATATATATATATATATATATATATATATACACTATGACGTGCAATTGATTTGAATTGTCCACAAATACGTAACATAAAAAATATACACAAATAACAATTATTTAAAGATCAACATTCAACAAACTACAGAGGACAATAGAGAGAGAAAAAAGTTAACAAAATTAAAAAGAAATAACTTTATAAATAACTTAGGATTGATATAAGAGTAGATAATCATTTTCAACATCTGAGTAGGAATTGCAATGGGAGACCATTTTCAGAGCTTTGGACGTCGTGTAATAATTCTGAATCATGCTTGAATAAAAGTCATCAGGTTCACTATAATTACTTTCATTATTGTCATTACTGTCATTGGAATTGTTATCGTGATTATCGGTGGTATCATTATTTTGTCAGTATTATCATTACGATAATTGCAATTCCTCTTCTTGTAATAATCATTAGGGCCTAAGCCTACTATTATTATCAGTATTGTTATCAATTTGATTATTGTTATTGTCATCTTTGTTATTATATTTCCCCTCTCAGAAGAGAAATAATCTAAGCATAGGTTAGGGAACAAAAACACACATAAGTTGTCAAAATAATGAGCTCATGTTTAATCTGCAACTGATCATATATCAAGCATGATACGATTCATTCATTTGCTAAGTGCTAGTAGCTGCATGCAGTCGAAAATATATCACTTAAATTCATTTATGTTTCAATCGTGTCTCAAAATGATTGGAATGCCCTCCGTACTGGGCATGCGTAAAGCGGGTGGCGCTTTCGGTGGTTCAAACAGCAACAAAATAAATCCTACCAGATTTGTTTCAAAGCACGGCATGCGTGCAAAGTGTTGTGAGATGTCATTACGAAAGTTAGTGCCGTGCTCATAGTTAACACAAAGAGCAGACACCTACCACTGCGACATGCTTCCACAATGGAGCTATTCACGCTGCAATAACCGGTCACGGCGTGGCGTTGTCCCGCCTGTTTATGATAGGATCAAAGCCATTTTTTTACCCCTTCATTGTCACAGACTTCCGTGACCGCACAAAGCGGACACTTTCTTTGCAATTAATTGCATACGATATTCCAGAGCTAAACACACAGTCTGCACGCATTGGAATAATGGAGAGGTGCTACGTCATTTCCTGGGTGTTTTTCAGGTCGTTTGTGAGCGAGTCCGCGCAGGGTCAAACCAAGGGCGGGGCCCCTTGAGGTCAAAGATCGTGTACGCCAGGAGCTCGCCGGTCATGTCACGTGATCCTCAAACCGACCAATGATAAGTGGATAAATACTTTGAGTGGAGTTTATTCGTGAACAGTTCTGGGAATCTATAGTATAGAGTAGGTGTTATTTAACATTTTGATGCACAACATGCATGTTAAGTATAGTCCTGCTCCTAAGCTTCCATCATCACAGATTTTGGAGGATGTTTCCTCTCATTCACCTACGTATACATAAATTAGACTTAAATAATTGCTCTGTAGACAAATTTCCAGGAGCATATTCTTTGTTTTGTTCTCCATTACCAGACAAAACCCTGAATAAATGTGTTTTATGGTAATAAGAACTGCTAGTTTATCAGACGTATCATTCCTTTTTCTGAATTGTATATTCTCTCTCTTTTAAGTATCAATAATATTATCTGCGTCGACATAGTGAAGTGTACATTATTGTTCGGTCAACTTGTTACGAACTATACGTACAATGACAACTACTTGAAAAGGAAAATTGTTTCAAAGACATTGCTAATGTTCTCCCTCGAGTTGCTCACAAAGACATGTATTATTATAACGAATTGTACTGGACTGAGTCTCATGCAGCATGGATGTCCATGTTTCTAATCTTAATCTGTTGTCTGACTCAAGAAGGTGCTAAAAAAATATCGCACAACCGACAGCTGCAAAACTTCGCGAATCTTCTCGCAGGACAACAACGGGTGAAAATTATTCCTGCTACATTTCGATGTATTTTAAAACTATATTTCATATTATCACCATCCCGATACCAATCCAAGCTCTCTCCATTTTTGTCTCTTACTCTCTTTCTTCATTTTTTTTTGAAGGAGTATATCAAAAGAGGGTAAAGTGACGCAGTGTCATTAGACAAGTATGTTAATCTTATCAATTATAGTATAGATACTTGAAGCAAAAGAAAGAAGATAACAAAGGCTTCACATCCACAACACACACACACATGATTATACCCACATATCTAAATCGTATATAAAGCACTCAAACGCGCGCGCGCGCACACACACACACACACACACGCACGCACGCATAAAAAATATCGGGATACCATCGAGTATGACGTTTCATAATGATGGCGACAGGGTCACGTGACTTACAAAATACCTTTGCACTGGCTAACAATGTAGACACGATGTACATGTATGTGTGTGTGTGATGTTTTTGTGTGTGTGTGTGTGTTTGTGTGTGCGTTTGTGTACGTGCGTGTACGCGCGTGATATCTCTTAATCATAGTGTGATGTTGGAGGGTGTATAACAAACATGGGCGTGGCTCATAGTGGATTGACGCGGACGGACTTTCATATCTTAAGTCTATCGATTCGAATCCCGTGGCAGTTGTGGTGTTCAAGGTAAAGGCCATTCTCACTCCATATTCAAATCGACTCTGACAGCATAATTTGATAGATAAAGTAAGAAAGCCCGAAATCATGCAAATAATGTAGTAACTGGCCGGTTCGCTGTTATTGTCCCCATTCGACTATCGGCATTGTTATCTCAAGAGAGAAACTGGCAGAGGTTTTAAACGAATTCAAACAGATTTAATATTTTTCCAAAACAGAAATAAAAGGAGTAGGATAGTAAATTACTATGAATTGATAAGATAGCTATAATTCGCTGCTCACGCTATGTAGTTGGTTTTAATTTCACTAGCTTGTCCAATCTCTACAGCGAAGATAAATCAACAATGATATTAGTTCATTTTGTTCGGTCATTAAAGAGACTTATATAGTATAAAGTTCCCTCAAATCATGCTCTGTACACTATATTCAATGTTTAGAATTTAAGTTTACAGTGATTTTTCTGTCACTTTATTGTATTCGATTTATCTGTCTCATACGCTTGGCATTATCTGGTCAGAATACAAATATGTATTGTCTTTGCGAGTTTTAAGCAAGATTTGCTGAAAGGATGAGAGAGAGGAACAGATGCGCCCCACTACGGCAACCACACGGCCTGAAAGGTCCCCCGTATCTATGGAGCGTATTGGAGCTGCAGCGGCGGGCTCACATCACACAGTCCCCAAGCCTGCCTGCACGCCCCGCCAGCCGAGCGGGGCGGAACGCCAGCTGACGGATGCACTCCATGGCACTGCAACTTTTGGAACGCCTAGGACCAATCTGACTTTATATATTTCACCGAAGAAAAAAAAACAACGATCCTAAATGCTATGATTTTACTGGGAAGTTCCTCCTTGCCACTTCACCCTCATTCCTTAAAGAATAATGAGAAGAATAGCCGCGCATGAAAGTAACATGATATCATAGTAAATGTTAACGACGTCTAAAAGCCCGAGTAAAGCATCGTGTACTTCAGTTCAGTTTCATTTATTTCTGCACTACATTTTCAATACCGGCGTGTAACAGTACTTAACAAAGTATTGGAACAATAATCATGACATCAATAATCATAATCAATACACATTTTATATAAAACAATATTAGTATATAGAAAAAAACGTGAAGTAAAGATTACAAAGTAATATATATTGAGGTACACTTACAGATGAGCAAACACTTCGACTAACATTTTGAGAACCTTTTAGAGTAAATTATAGCTTAGAGCAATATGGTTAAGCACAATAAAGTAGCCTACAATTATGCAGTTCAGCCAGATAGAGCAAAGTATACTGCAGAACAAATTCTTGTTCTAAATGCGTAATTAATCTCCATTGTAAGACTAATCTTGATGTTTAAAGGGATGGCATAGTTTTGGTTGAGATGGGGATTCAACTTTTTAACTTTTTGCGAGATAATTAGAAACCACTTATGAGATATTAAAGAGCATAAGATTCCAAGAGGAATTCAAAGTTTATTTGATGAAAATCGGTTTAGAAATGGCTGAGATATCCAAAAGCATAGTAAAACAAAGCGCTCAGAATAAAAGGTGGGACCCACATTTTATATTAGGATCACTTTGTTTTGGATATCTCAGCCATTTGAAAACCAATTTTCATCAAGTAAACTTTGAATTCCACTTGGAATTGTATGCTCTTCCATATTACAGAAGAGGTTTCTCATTATCTCACAAAATAGTTCAAAACCTTTAGCATCTCAACCAAAACTATATCATCCCTGTAAGTAAAAGGTTTCCATGGGTAAATCGTTCTTCAGATCCGATCGCAATCCACTGTGGTCGCATGTGAGCAATTAATATAACTCTTATCTACGATGACGCATGATGCATGATGCAACTATGGTAGTAATCTATAGTTCCTCTTGCAGGTTCATGGCGCATGATAAGTGAACATGAAGGAATTCACTGACTAAACCATCATCTAAAATCATCTTGAATTTCTAATTATATTGTTTTCTTAAACTACATACAATTATTGATTACAGTATTCTGATGTTTATGCAAAGGGTCCACAGTGATATTAATTTTCAGGTTGTCATTACAGTCACTGAGGAGTTGATGTGGATTATATACCATTATTATTGTGAAGTTCCTCTTCGAGTCGCCAGCAAGCAGCAGCGATGGTCCTCTTAGGCAAAGTACTTAACCAACATTGCCTAGTCCCTCAGCATTCCTGTGGATGCTTATGCTTTTCAGCATTCATAATTGCTACCTACATAGAGGCAACATAAAACAATTCATTATTTATATCAGCTCAGTTCCAAGTTAAGATAAAGTTATTGCAATAAATAAACATTATCGTGGTATGTTTTTTTTTTCTCTCTCTCTCTCTTCCCCTCCTTATCTATATCTGCCTGTCTCTCTCTTTGAGAGAGATTTATTTTGAACAAGTCTGCACGCTATGGCTGTGTGAGTTCTGTGCGCCTGTAACTATGCATAAACATTCCAATCGGAAGCAATTCTTGACAGTCGGCCCAAAACAACTTTATCGATGTTGCTGGAAAAATTCCGACTGTAAGTATCGACAATAGCACTTTTGGAATAAGATGGATCACAAACGTCAATGATTCCAGGGCACAAAGAGATCTAGAAGGGTAATAGATTTATCTTTTTGCAAGATTTAGTGTGTTTTCTTGATGAAAATACGAGATGTAGTTGACTTTGATTAATTAACTGCCTGAGAAATTGCACAGACGTTACCTGAAACAGTGGATCAAGCCGTCTGTCGCTTGAATAAGATGCATTACCGATGTCAAAACTAAATCAGGGCAAATTAGATTTAGACAATTGCAAAGTGGGTTTTCTTTTAGAAGACGAATGCTATTCAACATGGCGAATCAAAGGATAGAATCATACAGGTCGTATACACCTTAACCCAAATACGTCTTCTCAGTGGTTAGCACAATCGCTCAATTTTCTTTTTTTTTTCTTTCAACCTGCTGCTGCTTTCAAAACAAATGATAAACTAGTTCGCGTAAACATTATTCAAACTGGAATCAAGGTAAGGCTATTAAGAATAACTTTAACACTTTTCCAAGGTCATTAGGAGAAGGCCCAGCTATAAAGCAGAGACCGCGCTTCGTTTACGATAAGTGAGCTGTTTTTTAGTGCAACGAAAGCGTATAAGAGATTATATGGGTCATTTTCTTTCTGCTATGAAATTTCTGCCTTCCTTTCTATTCTCCACCCGTACGACCCAGCCCACCCCCCCCCCCCCCCCCCCCGTCCCCCGGCCCACCGAGTGAAACGGGTGACAAAACCTCGCTCCCGTGCTTTAGGACGATGACCTATTGTACGTTGAACTCTGCAAAAAGTCAAAGATCCTCAAAACAAGATGTCATTCCTTAGTCACTCCTCGCCTGTAATGGATGTCAGAGTACGGGCGTGTACAAAAGAGACAGCAGTGTGTGAATGACTGGGCGAAAATACAGTATCGATCATCGTGGCATATCACATTTTTATTCATTTCTTTTTGCCATTCTGTTCTCTTCTTTAGCGTATCTATGATTAGGAAGGAGAGGGGGAGAAGGGGGAAGGGAGTGGGGGAGAGAAACACACACACAGACAAAAAGCCCAGTTTTCTTATCTCTGACGAGGAGAGTTCAGGAGTCGGGTTAAAGGAGACACTGAGCCTGTTTGTCGACTCTATCGCTCTTATTCAGAAGGGTCTCTTGAGCAACAAAAAGAGATCCATCGATCCATCACCCCTAGAAAAGACCATGATTTCTGGTCCAATTGGCCCATTTGTTCTCCTATGACGACGCACACCACCTGTAGAAACCACGATTTTTTTCTTTGGTGCCTATGTTGATGCATATTCTGTGATGCATCTTTTTTTTTTCTCTCTCTGTCTATCTATCTATCTGTCTATCTATCTATCTACCTATCTATCTATCCATCTATCTATCTATCTATCTATCTATGTGTGTGTGTGTTTTTATTATGGAAATTTGGATACAAATATTCCCTCACATTGCTTGATGATATACTCAGTAGTTGTTATAAAGTTTTGCTCTGAATAAGAAAACCTGATGTGAACTGAGCACAACAGAAATAATTCACGTGCAAAATAATGTTCCTAACCATTTTTAGTTCACTGTAACATTGATAGAGCACAACACGCAAAACATTAACTTCAGAGTTTCATTTTTCATTTTCATTTTCATTTCATGAACATACGTCAATGTCTTTGTACGTACAGTGATCAATGAACAGTAGCAAATAATTGAAAATTCAGAGCATACAGACTGTAAATAATATTTGAATACTACAAAAAGGATGTAAAGCAGTCTAGACTCTAGAGTACGTTTCATTCATATAAGGTGGTAAAGATTATGTATGGGAAACCTACAGAAAGGCAGATGCTTGTGGGGTTGGTCCCAAGAAAGAAGTCGAAAGCAATCACTTACACGCACATACATACAGGTAAGCAAGTGCACCTGGACAAGCATGTGTGCGCACACACGCACACACACACACACACACACACACACACACACACACACACAAACACACAAACACACACAACAAAGAGAAAAGAATGTAATAACACCAACAAGACCGTCCTCAGCACAGAATTATTAAAGGGTGTGTACAGTTCTGGTCGAGGTGAAGATTTAGCTTTTGACAGTTTGCGAGATATTCAGAAACCACTCTATGAGATGTCAAAGAGCCTGCAATTCTAGGGGTATCAAAAGTTTAATTGATGAAAATCGGTTTTGAAATAGCTGAGATATCAAAAAACAAGGTGCAACAAAGAGATCCTAATAAATGGCGTGGCCTGTCGCCTTTTATTATTATCTCTTTTTTGGATATCTCATCCATTTGAAAACCAATTTTTATCAAATAAACGTTGAATCCTTCTTAAAATTACGTGCTCTTTCATAATTCATGAGAGGTTTCTCATTATCTCACTTAGGAATGTTCAAAACATGAATCCCCACCTCAACCAGTACTGTACAGTCCCTTTAAAGCCATACAATCGTGGCGAGTGGTTTGTGCTGCACGGAGACGAACGCAACACGCTGCCTCCCCCATTAATGAGAAGAGCGGTGGCTCAATGGGTCAGCGAACAACACTCTAGACTACAAAAGGTATGTGCTACAAATCTCCTGACCCAAAATGGCTGTCCGAGCGAGCCACGAGAGCTTCCGAATGGACGCACACTCTCAGTGCGCATGCGCATGAAGAGAGGCCAAAAGAGCCACACGTCTTCTGGCCTCCTCTCCTCCAATCACTGCAGCTACCAGTCACAATGTTTGTGTATGATGCGTACACACACACGCACACACACACGTGTCTCAGTGGCAGCATTGTCCCACACCGATCGAGTCTGGCATTGCGCAATTGCATGCGCAAACTTCGGTCGTTCGGGAGTTTACGTACCATTAGGGATGACGATCGTCCACCTTTAAAAGTGGAAAATGATGTGGGCACCTGCAGCTAGGAAAGAAAAGAAAACATAAAAGAAAAAAGTTGGAAAAGAGAAGATGTGAACCTGTCCAACAACCATGCCGAAAGTATATATCCTCCAATACACTACCTGTAACATGTGGAGTTCCCCAGGGTTCGATCTTAGGGCCGTTATTGTTTTTAATTTACATTAATGATATTTCAAACGCATCATCTATGTTACAGTATATATTATTTGCCGATGATACAAATGTGTTTTACTCACATGCTGACCTAAACCACCTAGTTGCTATTTTGAACAATGAATTACCGAAATTATCTACATGGTTTAAAAGTAATATACTGGCACTTAATTTAAGCAAAACTAATTTCATTCATTTTAAATGTAAAAAAGCTGATTTACCAGAATATGAATTGTATATTGATGGTATATCTCTTGAAAGGAAAATATTTAATAAATTTCTTGGTGTGTATATAAATGAAAACCTAAAATGGGATGATCATGTAAAACACATCATTTTGCCTATATCCCGAAACGTTGGCCTGTTAACTAAGCTTCAGTATTTTTTACCAACTCGTGTATTGTTTACCCTGTATAATGCCTTAATCTTACCATATATATCGTATTGCAACATTATCTGGGCAACCCACAAATGTAACACAGACCGTATACTTCTCCTACAGAAAAAAACAATACGAGTGTGCAGTCGAGCACGCTCTCGAGATCACACCGACCCATTGTTTTTCCAGCTTAAATCCCTTAAGATAAATGATATAAATTTTCTCCAAAAAGCTGTATTTATGTTTTGTCTCAAGTCAAACCTCTTGCCTCCAATATTTAACATAATATTTCGGTCAAATTCAGAGATTCACTCTTATCCAACCAGACAATCCACAAATTTACATTTATTTAACCCCAAAACCGCACTCGCGCATCATTCTATCAGACACTCCGGTCCTGACACTTGGAACTCCCTTCCCATCGAAATAAAAAACATGACCACTATGTATTCATTTAAGAAGGCTGTAAAACTTCACCTCCTTAAGCAGTATTCCCCAGGATAACATTCTGATTCCTTTATTGTATTATAATCAAATGTATATGAATATGTACGTATACATAATGCATGGATGTGTGCATACACATATCGATTTATTTATCTATCCATATTTTGAATATGAGTATGTATATGTATGTATAGGATAGGTACATCATGTATATTATATGAGCATGTCTGTGTACGATGTGCCTTACCATTACTGCGTACATAAAACAAACACGATATATTTTGTTCAATGTCAGATAACAATATGTATAAGATATTTTGTATTCACACATTATTATTTTCATAGTGCATATTTGGTCATTACTCCGGCAAAGGCAACTGAACGTGTTAACTTTAATATCATTATCATACTGTATTTATCATCATTACTATCATTGTAAAGTAGTTGGAGTGGTACCCATACACTCTGTAACTTTCCCTTTTTCCCCTATACCCTTCCCTATTTCTCTCTTTCTCTATTCCCTATTCTATTCAGAGTAGGTAAGCATATAGTCTCCATACCGTCAAGCCTCGGCTTATTTTGGAGACCCTTCTGTTTAAGTTCCATAAGCTAGATATATATTTGTATTTGTCTTGTATAATTGTACTAAAAACTATGTGTTGATATACTGTTTGTCATAAATGACATGTACATGATCCTATCTGATGTAACGGAATTAAGCAGAAAGAAATCAAATCAAATCAAATCAAATATATCAGTGTTAATTATTTAAAATCATCTGTTGAATCGTGTTCTCACCAGAGTACTGGAAAAAAAGAGGGTTATTTTTAAGCTTACGTTTAAATGTATAACATACACATGTTCACTGCAGCACGTAAAGAATTCCAAAATTTAAGGCCATTATAAATGCGAATATTTTGCAAAAATAAATTCGCAATGTAGTTTTTGGTATATGGTACGTTTCACTTTGTTGTGTTGAATATTTATGCATTTCATTGTTTTTCTTAAATAAAGACTTCAGAACCTCCGACCTTTCACAATTATTCCATTCATGCATCAAAATTCCAAAAGTCATTAAATACAAATAATCTATTTTAAGAATATTACTTTTAAAAAAAGTGGATCAGTATGCGCACATAAATAACCACCATAGATACATGTTATAACTCTCTTTTGAGTTGTCAACATCTTATCAATATTGGTCCACATGGTAATATTATACTTGAATAAAACGTTGAAAGTGCTTTAATAGTAAAAAAATAAAAATGCTTTAATTCATAGATAACTCCTGCATTTCTTGAAATCAACTTACTAGGTAAATCAAATTAGTGTTTCGATTTAAAGGATCGTCAATAAACCCCCCCCCCCGAATATTACTTTAAATGTACAGGATGATTTTGTGTTTGATTAAATACAATTTGACCAGAAAGATTATCTAAAGAATTGCTGGGTAACATAAAATGAGGGGTTTTTTTAATATTCAGAGACAATTTATTCGTTGAAATACAATTGTTTAAAAAGAACATTAATTATTGAGAGTTTTCCCTCTCCTTTTCCTTCTCTATTCTTCCCTGCTCCTCTTTCCTCGTTCTTCGTTGTCCAGTATCTGTCTGAGTGCATTTCCTCAAATTCTGTTATTTGTGTGTATTGTGTTATTGTTGTTGTTGTCGTCGTTATGTTTTTTGTGGCTGATTGCATATCTTCCTTTCCGTTCAATTTTCCTGGCACACCTGGCCCCATAGTGTCTGTGCCACAAATGTGATATGTTATATAGTTTATACGTTTGCATCCTAAAATCCTAGTAAGTATTGTTCATAGTATCAGTATCATTATATCAATGAGTAAAATGTACAATAGTATATAGAAGAATTTAAAATGAATATATTGGTATAACAAATTGGTGCTGTTGTTGTTTTGTTCCAGTGTTCCACGTCTTACAAGCGTGGCTTTTTTAGTGGAACACTGTTTTCCATCATTGTGATTATTTACTATTTTTGTTGCCATGACAAAGTGCATTGTTTCTTTTTTACGACATCATTCGTGTATAATATACTTTATATTGTATTGAAAAAAATCCTTTATCAGACGAGTGTAAGAGAAATGAAAAAAAAATTGTATCACTTTGGATTATGTCAACTTTTTCTTTTCTTTTCTTTCTGATGATGGAAATAAATAAACTATTGAATTGAAATGAAAAAGTACTTTTTGACACTTGTGTGAAAACAAAACAGTAGAGTCATCATCAAATAAACATCAAAAGTTTAGGTGGGTGTGTTTTATCCTTTTTTAAAAAGAGAAAAGGGGGGGGTGCTAAGAAAGATCCTTGGGGAACATCACATGAAATGTTTTGAAAAAACTCGCAATTATTCAAAAACATACTGCTGCCCGCTGGACAGGTAATTTCTGAACCACTCCAGTGCCTTCCCACGTACACCGTAATGATTCTATTGGTGAAGAATTCCGTGGTCAATTGTGTCGAAGGCCCTGGAGAAGTCCAGAAAAATACCAAGGGTGTGCTCGTGATTGCCCATAGCAGAACCATTTTTTTTTTTCAATGAAGTATAATATTGCATGTGAGGTTGAATGATTCTCACGAAAACCAAATTTTGTTTAAAGAAATACATTATTCTTTTTTTGATAAAATTTGCTGTTCTAATATAGATTATTTTTTCAAGTGCCTTAGAAGATGACCTAAGTAAAGATATAGGTAGATATAGATAAAGATATAGACTTTAAAAGATTAAATGATCCCTTTTTTTTAAAGATCAGTATTGCCTTAGCCATTTTCATCTTGACAGTACAGTGCGGCCGGTATACATTGACAAATAAAAAATATGTACTAAAGGAAGAATTAAATCTAAAGAAATCTTTCAATAAATTATTCGAAATATTATCAAAACCAAAACTAACTTTATTTTTAGTGGCTTTATTATATTCAATACTTCCTGTTCATTCGTTGGGGTCAGAAATAAATATTAAGAGATAGGATCATGCAAATCAAGTATAAAATGGTTTTGGAGGAGGAGAAATTTGTTCACCAAGTCAGGATCTATATTCAAAAAGTCATTATTAAATTCCTCTGCCATAACTTCCCTTTATATTTCACAATTTCATCACCTATTTTCATTTCTTTAATACACTTGAAAAAAAACCCTAAGAAAGCATTATGGAATATTCGAATTTCACATATTTCTCCAAAATAGAGAAATTAGCGGCCACCATCTGTGCAAATGAGGTGATTACGTAATCATGCCTTTGCTCAAAATTGATACAGTCTACGTGATATTTAATACATAGTAAAATAAAACAAAGTGAACATAAAACATTTTCATATTGAAAGTACACTAGGACAGGAAGCACTCAGAGTCACGTTTTAAGAAATCAAAACGATGAAAATGTGGGGAACTATCTGCATAAGTATAACTTGACTGGGAAATGGCCCCAGGTAATGTTGTAAAATAAAGTAAAGTACATGTATCGTGAAATATATCACAAGTCGTGAAGAGGGCGTGCAGCGAAGTTGGGTGTGCGTTGTGCAGCTGAGATGATGATTCTGTAGAAGTACGCCCTATGTCCTTATAGTGGTGATATAGGAAACATTTTGTGTATGAAATGAGCGTAAACCTCGTAGTTTAGAGCCAGTGGGGACTTATATGGCATGAGTATCAAGTATTCATATACGTGTTTGAAGAATATTTTGTTATGATGATATTTTTTTGTTCTCTTTTCAAAATAGTTAACGATGTACACTGTTCTTAGATTGGGGGGGGGGGGGGGGAGATTCCAGACACCAGGCCACTGATGCTCTATGACTGGCTATGATGAGTTTGGAAGAGTTAAGATGATAATCGGACGACTGACGTGAAAGAACATCGATAACGGTTGGTTTTACTTTACTCTATCTATTAAACCGACTTGAACATGCTGTTGAATTGCACCTCACGGGATTAAACTTTGAGGGAAGAAAAAGCACTCTGGCAAGAAGGTCACAATAAGGGAGGAAAAACCGCAAAACACAAAATATAAACTGATGCATCGCCAAATTTCGACTGTTTGACAATTTACGACCCGGAAAACAAACCTACAGTCTTTTGGAACAAAGTAGAAAGCCAATGTGCTCTGAGCATTTTTCTACCAGAATCAGGTGTTCAACGGGAAAAACAAACAAATTTCGTGATAGATATCGTCATAACAACATCAAACGGTGCGTTTTTTCTACCTCTTTCGTAAAGAAAGAGGTTGATTTAAATATATATTTCATTTCTTGTTTCTCTAGGAGAAGAAAGATCGGCGGAAGATTAGAAAAAAGCCACAGCAAACGAGCGCACACACACCCTCCAGCGGCGGAAGAGCATGTCTTCTCGATATCAATAATTCCTTCTATTGATTCTTCCCCCCCCCCCCCTTCCTTCAGCCCCTTTCTGACTCCCTGCCCACCTAAATTGACAATATCAATTTCTAATTGACTGATAGGTGCATTGTGAAAGCAAATACCTTTCCCCTCAATGGATCTATACGTTTTGCGAGAGGTAACCTGAGGTCAACTGCGCACGCTTTCCCCAGACATCAGAGACAAAATGATATTGGATTTTTTTTTTTCAAACGTCCAAAAGGTATCTCTAGTTCCTTCTTTTCTAATTTTTCTTCTCTCTTCCTCTCTCTCTCGCTCTCTCTCTCTCTCTCCATCTCTCTGTTTATCTCTTTGTCTCTCTCCTTCTCTCTCCATTTACTCTGTATCGTGTGTTTGTGACTGTTTGTGTAGATGCTATGCCTTCAAACGCGAACCATCACAGGAAAAGGTTTTTCTTTTATTCCTTTTTTTAATCATAAAAACATTTCCCGCTTCCCTTGTTTGGTATAATCAAATCACCTGGTCTTAACTTTTATCCTCTCTTCGTTTCTCTTCCACAAACACTGATTACTCGGGGCTTACAGCCAAACAAGCTTGCTTTCATTTAGGTCCCGTCATACTTCTCTTTGTACAACCCGATTTCGACCAGTTTTCATTATAACTACTGTGTATAACACGTATGTGCATTCTATATTGTGGGGTTTTTTTTGCATAGTATTGACAAGGTACAAGAACTTGTGCTATTACTTTTGATGTGATATTGATATATATACGAGAAGTATGAAATAAATTGAAATTGAAATTGAATACACACGCCTCTACCGTGGGCATACAGGGAACGATGAACGCATTTCCTCACCACACCAGTGCAACTTGGCTTTTGAATGGCGTATACTTGACATAAATCCATTTTAAAGGGGAAATCCAATCCAAAAATAAGTTTGTCTGATAAAAAATAGTAAAAAATCTTACGAGTTCAACAGTATACATTTGAGTGAAATCGGATGAAAAATAAGGAAGTTATGAAATTCTGAAGTTTTTGCTAATTTCTGCAAAACAGTTTTTGTACAATAGATATGAATATGCAAATGAGTGAGCTGACCATGTCATAACCTCACAATTTTCCATTGATCGTGTAAAAAAAAAGATGAAAAAAAATAATTCAATGTTTCTGTCATAGAAGTCTGAAACTGGTTTAATAACTTCAGAATAGTGATCAGTTAGATAAACCAGGATTTGAGCCTCTGGCATAATTGCGTTTTAATGACAAACTGGGATTTTCAAGATTGTATGTACGAACTGTATGGCAAGTTGTGAGGGAATGACATGTTCATTTTGCTATTTGCATATTCATATTGACCGTTCAAGAACTGTTTCCTGAAAAAGTAGCAAAACTTCAAAATGTCATAACTTCCTTATTTTTCACCCAATTTCGATCAAAATTTTACGTTGAACTCGTAATACTTTACTCTTTCTTATCAGACTAACTTATATTTGGACTGGATTTCCTCTTTAAACTGTTTCCGTTCACAGGAGTGAATATCGTGAAGGTGGTCCGTTTTGGGTGTGTCACCAAACTTTAAGTGTATATAATGCGAATAAAGGTGCACAGTTTCTAATAAGAAGTTTACGGTAAAAAAAAAAGTAAAGTGTATAGAGAGGAAAGCGGACAGGTTCATGTGTGTTTGTGTGTTTGTTTTGATTATTTTCTTAAACATAATTTCATACCTAATCAGAATTCTTTTCAGTAATACCATGTGAGAAAACATCATCAGCCTAATTGACATTGATATGTTGCATAACCAAAATGAAAAAAAAAAAACAGAGAAACGGACACACACACACACACACGCCCACACACACGTGTGTGTATATATGTATTAATGTGTAATGTTGGAAATAAACATTAAAAAAATGAATGAATGAATGAATGAATGAATGAAAATACATGTATACAGCGTACATGTACCATCAGGTATGTTGCAACAGCTGACGAAATCATTGTACATAATATCATACAGAAACACATAATATCATATAGAAAAAACATCATGTTAACAGACATGATATGAGTATCGGATTATATATGCACGAGAATCATGCACACATAAGCAATTGAACATTAAATCTAATATCTAATAGATGAACGCATAAACTTAATCTAATAGCCAATAATTCACACAGCTTGAATATAAACCTGTCTGAGAGAACACCTCGTAGGACGGACCTCATCTTCATCTGGTTTGACCTTTGACCTCGTGGACACCCTTTGCACTCATAATCCATTACTAAACTGGTAAAGCTGTGTAAAGATTTCTTCCTTCGCTAAGTAGTGATGTATGGTGTGTTCGCACACATTATGCATGGTGAAAAACAGCCTTGGCTGATGTTAGTATCTTGAATGAATATAATGAATGAATGAAGGTCGAAAACTTCAATACCATGATACATATACACCCTTCTGTGCTATAGGCAAAACCAGCTCCCGACAGCTATCAAGACATTCAGAGATTCCACTCCGACTGCATTGGGTTCAATAACCTCCTGGTTCTACCTCAAATCATCCAATCATCAGCTCTTTGACATATCCCATCACTCCGAACAATGGCGGCGCCCTCGCATTACGACAATCACGGCGTGTTGGTTCGCCTTGGCTTTTTTGTATCAGTTACGCAACACTTGATTATGTTTTCATCAACACCTCGGCACTCTGACACACAATAGGAGGAATGAAATCGACAGCAATTGATAGAAGTGGTATATACATTTGAATATATAAAAAGGAGAATACGCACTTAAGAAGAAGTTTAGGAGGAGTGAATAACAGATGATAAATGACATGTCAGAGGAGAGAAAAGATAGGAAGAACAGAGGGGAGAGAGAGCGAGAGAGAGAGAGAGAGCGAGAGAGAGAGAGAGAGAGAGGGATAGAAGGAGAGAGGACATTAAGTTGTAGGGTGGGCGAACACTTCTCTTTCCATTTTTTTTATTTGAGGAATATGGAAATTTATCATTTTTTTAAGGTACATGTATCTTCCTGAACTTGAGGTATTCATCATTTTTTTCAATGTTTTATAAACCAGCTAAAAAGGGGAAGACTTAACTAATCTTGCTCTTGTTTGCATTCTTCTTAAGTTTTGGGACTTCCACTTAACATTTGGCTACCGAGCTGTCCCTGCTGGAAGGAACACATTGTCGTAAAGTGTGAAATCTCTTCACACTGTTGAATTCGAGAGTTTTTGATATTGTGAACACATTTCGAATCATCTGTTCACATTGTAAATCACCAGTTCACAGTGTGAAACAGAACAACTGCACTATGTGAACACCACAGTGTAAAATCATATTCACACTGTTAAATTCGAGCGTTTTTGCATAGCCGACTATAATGTGAAGACACTGTGGGACACTGTGTTCTTTCCGGCAGGGTTAATTGCATAAAAAGTGACTTTTATTCCGAAAACAACACTTAGAATTTTGAAATTTGTTGTGACCAATTTGTTGTATTATTGATTAACTTGACTAACTTATGTCTTCCGATGCCCGTCTTTCAACATATAGTGAAGAATAGAAATAGGTAAGTCTCTTGCGAAGTCCATAAAAGCCTAACATCTTTACGCAACGAATGTCTTTAAAAAAAAAAAAAATTAAACGCAGACTAGCCGGAGCTGAAAAGTGGGGAGGAGGAGGAGGAAAAGGGTGAAAGAAAGAAGGTGAAAAAGGAAGAGAAAGAGGGGATGGGTCAGAGTTAGAACATAAATATTTGTCGGCATTAGGTTGCCACACATCTTTTCTTCTTACGCTGGCTAGAAATAATAGCATTGGGCTTCTTTTCTGTGCCACAGAAGTTCTTTTATACGGCTATATGCGGAGCATGTAACAAAGTCTTGTTTTGAAATCGGCCGCTGAATAGAAGGCCAGCTAGCGCCGATTGACTCTGCCGAGAGCCTGGCCCACCTATTCAGGAGGTGTCGCTGGGAATGGCCCCTAAACAGGCTCGACCATTGTGTCGTGTTATTTTCTCCAAACTGTTTTCGGGCTATATGCGGGGGAAAGTGGGGGCAAAGGGAAGAGCAGTCAGGAGAGAGACAAGGAGAGAGAAGCCGATTATGAAATGAGAAAAGGGAGCGAATATAAAGAGAAGAAGAAAGAGAGGGAGAGAGAGATATAGTGAAAGAGTTATATAGGTAGATATATATAGGTAGATGGTGAGAGAAAGAAAGAAAAAGGATGAAAAGAGAGATAAGTGGGTTGATAGATAGATATACGTGGGTGGATAACGAGAGATACGTGTAGAATTAGATAGATAGATAGATAGATAAATAGATAGATAGATAGATAGATAGATAGATAGATAGGTAGATAGAGATAATTATGAAGTATATTTACTTTCGCAGGAAGAGATAACTGGAAAAGTATATCTTACAGCTTGCCTTGTTAGAATGGCAGAGGCGTGATGAAGGCATAACGGGAATAATAAAAGAAATATATAATATATATATATATATATAGATAGATAGATATATATATCTATATATATATATATATATATATATATATATATATATATATATATATATATACATATATATATATATAAAGACACAGACCGAGGTTGACTTAGCGAACTATAGACTGGACATTTCCGTGTTTGCGTCCAGTTTTATTGCCTTATAATGTCTGATTTTAGGGAACGTGAATGGGGGAAGATTTGTTTCTTCGTATGACAACAGTAATGGGGAATAGACTGTTTATTTTCATTCATATAATTCTGTTATTCATATCATATTTCATCATAGTTCCCCTTTTAGTGGAAATACAGAAAGACTGTATTTATCATTAAGAGTAAATATGCACGTTAGCATATTGTACTATAATACCATATCATATCATATCTTTCATATCACACTTTGTTCAATTACATGACACTAAGCAATATTATATTGTATGATGTTATATCATATAATATATTATAAATATATTATATTGTATTATATTATATTATATCATATTATGTTATATTATATTATGTTATTATATTATATTATATTATATTATATTATATTATATTATATTATATTACATTATATTATATTATATTATATCATATTATATTATGTTATATTATTCTTACATTTTATTTTACTACATTATATTACATTATATTACATAATATTATACTATACTATATTACATCTACAACATTATATCAATAAAAATGAACATCGTGTAACATCATGCGTTTACTGGCAACTTCGAAACAAGATTATTCGAATTTGTCTCAAATGATTTACATTTTGTTCTATATCTGTCGTTCCGAAGTCAAATTATTCATGTGGATCTGTAAAAGTGTTTAACTTCGGAGCATGCCAGGGAGATGCCATCTGAAATGAACTTTACCATTCTATCATGACTATAATATTTTCATCAAAGAACATATTGTACAACACCCCAGAAAGTAAGGAATTGACGAAACAATCTTTTGCAAACAAACCATTCTACTTACTGATTTCCAGTTTAATATCTTTCGTAGGCGAAGAAAAAAAACCCCAGACTTTTGAAGATGCGTCATCTGCCATTAATACGACGGCAAGAATAGATATCGTGGTTTACAAGTATATACTACAAGGATTTTTTTTTTCATTAAGAGAAAATATTGTAGTGACCTTTTCTTATCTCCATGACTGGTGATTACTAGTATACAAAACCATGCATATAAGACGTCAACTCGGACAAGATGTACCTCGTGCCTATAACACACACACGTACACGCACACTCACACACATATACACATCTACAGCATACATGAAATAAACACACATACATAGTACATACACACATACATACATACTACGTACATTCTACACACACATACCGACATAAAACAAACACACACACATGCACACAAACAAACATGCTTACACATCATTATACAGGAGCTTGATCACATTGACAACAGCACTTAAAAACATCAACTAAACCTTGACTCACCCACCTCTAACAGTCTAACACACTTCTTGGAGCTGGCAATACATTGACTCTGCAGTGACCTCAACTGGCCAAAATTGCTTTCAAATCATGAATACGATTTAACCTATCAAACCTATCACTTGTGCTGCTAAGTGATGGGAAAACACCCATCCTTGCAACACCTTGACATATGCAAATATATGCAGTCAAGGTGTGCTTCTGTCCTGTCATAAATTGTCGGGTTTTGAGAAAAAGGTAAGAAAGCAAACATTATACGTCGGCAATTGGCACTCATCTCCAAACCAGCGCGTCTAAATATTTGTTCTATTACCAGTAAAGTGTAAAGAGTCAATGAGTTTCGAGGTGAAGAGATTGGATAAAACATCTGCGTAGTCACGTTCGGCCAGTAAAAGACTTCACTGAGAATTTGAAGAGAGGGCTGAGGGGGCATATAACCCCGTCCCCCCCCCCCACCCCACCCACCCTTCGTGGTATATCATTGCTGGAGTTTTGTGTGGAATGGAGGGAAAAGGGGGATTCATTTTATAGTACCTTTAGACTCTGTCAATCACCTGAATTAGTCGCAATGGATGATTGTGTTCCTCTACCTCGGTCCACTTTTAACCGATTTTCTGTATACCGGTATCTAGGTACGTCGACGAGAGATAATGTTGCCACTCATAAATTCATTTAATTATCAATTCACTCAATCACTAATTAGAGAGAAATTTGATTATTGAGTAAATCATAATATTTTCTTGGAGTGTGATTCCTCCAAAATATTTGCCATCAAAATGTATTTTTAAGTTCAATGTAGGTGAAACAAACCGATTACTAATCAACATAGGTTTAATCTCTTAAAGTGTCATATATTCATTTCAAAGCTTATATCACTGAAGAATCTATACCACTACGTTCGAATCATGACGACTCCATCACAAACATTACCTTGACGCTGTTCCAATGAAACATTAATATGTAGTGTAACTGTGATATTACTATTCTGAATATCGCCGGTTCAGCCTTTGCGGAGAAAGATTGGGTCTGGCATGTCTGATACAGAAATAAGCTGTCTGCAACCACGACAACGTAAAGGGAACCAAAACCCAAAGAGAAATGTGGATTGAGCGAAAGCAGCATCATCAGTAGAACAAATCAGTGAAAGTTTGAGGAAAATCGGACAATAGATGGAAAAGTTAATTTTTTTTAAAGTTTTGGTGTTGGAACCGCTGGATGAGGAGACTATACTAGAGATTATGACGTATGTGTGGACAACAATATAAAGAAATATAAAGTGAATTCCACAAAAATTCACTTTTCTAACATAATGAAAGAGCACTTAACTAACTGCTTTCAGAAAGCAATTGCTACCCTTAACATATGTCAGTATCAAGTTGATGGAATGTGTAATTTTCATGAAAAATGAATTTTTGAGGAATTCCCTTTATATTTTCTTTATATTGTTGTCCACACATACGTCATAATCTCTAGTAATCTTCTCATCCAGCGGTTCCAACACCAAAACTTTAAAAATTCATAACTTTTGCATCGATCGTCCGATCTTCCTCAAACTTTCACTGATGTGTTCTACTAATGTTGCTGCTTTCATTCAATCCACAATTCTCTTTGGGTTTTGGTTTCCTTTACTAAGTACTGCTGCACTAGTGCTCTTGATTCATGTTCAGAAATTAGCACTATTTTGTTAGGTACATGTATATAGACCTGAGGGACGGAACGACCGCTGAGCATAAGTTGTTGTTGTTGTTGTTTGTTGTTGTTGTTGTTGTTGTTGTTGTTGTTGTTGTTGTTTTTGTTGTTGTTGTTGTTGGTGGTGGTGGTGGTGGTGGTGATGGTGGTGGTGGTGGTGGTGGTGGTGGTGGTGGCGTTGTTCGCCATTGTTGTTGATGCAAGTTTTGAGGTGTAAAACTTATCCTTTGAATCCACAGTCGACACGCACGTCTCATATTGATTGGTGATTTGCATCAAAACTAAAAACATCTTCCACTATCCAACAAGGTTCTGTAAATCAAATTCGAGAGAAACCGGCGAGGAAAACTTACTATGGAAGAAAGAGGGAAACTGTGCTCATACTGACCACATTCTGTTCTGTTGTAGCTGCGCTATTGAGACCATACGGTAAACTTTGTAAATGTATTTTATTCAACTTTTTGAAGGGAACTCAGGTTACCTGATACACTGCAAAATTCACATTCTACAAAAGTTTATGGAGGATATCGCAGAACTTGTATGATGCAAAAATAGAGAGACAAATATGCTACACTGTACTTGATTATCATGATAATGTAACTGGCGTGTTACTTTCCTTGAGTCGAATGAATATCACTAACACTACGTTGTCCCTTAATGCCCATGTGCTTGTTTGCAGAGTTTAGAACATGGCTTACCATAGTAAATATGACGTCTGTCTAGCAACTATATAGGACGTGTAGGAGGTCGTTGGGAGTATGTATGTCCATGCTCTTTATCATTTCTAACCTATGATAATTAAAATCGTTGTTTATTTACGAATGAAGGGCAATTTGTCATTCACTTGCAATAATCATGGATTATTTCTACCTAATCGTAATTTATGCAAGGATGTATATTCATTACCTGTCAAATAATATGCACATATATTTGACGGCATGCGCTCTTATTACTACCTCTGCAGCTGAACTCTTCACTTAGTCTTTAACAGAGACGTTATTAATTCTTGACGCATCAAGCAATCTTTTCACTCACTTTCTGGCACAAGTCGATATAGACGGATTAGTCGTCTCACCAGTCCCCCTTGTGATTAAAAGAAAGAGAGAGGGGAAAAACACTGACAGGAAAAAAGGCCGGTGTGAAAATTGGGAATTGCCAGGACTGATTCTGTAATCTAAGACAACAGAGCAAACGATCAGGGTCTCGAACGTGGTGCAGATCGCCCTAACACGCCAATTCATCGAACAGCCCATTTATGTTCTCAGAGTCGATAAACTCTTAGGCTTTTTTCCCTTTTTTTTCAAGAGAAATAGGAAAAAAATGAAATTGACGTGCCCGCCTGTTTTCACTTGCCTTTCTTTGGTTCCCTATCGGTGAGTTTGCATTGCAAATACAGAAAGCAATAGGAACCCCAAGGGTATACAATTATGAAAACAAACGAGAAAACGAGAGGATAAAAAAAAGAAGAAGAAGAAGAAAGAATTAATTGCAAGAAGGAGAAGGGAGAACCTACAAGAGTCTCACAGCTTCGCAGCATTATTCTGCGGTTGACCTTGAAATAGCCACACCTGCACACATACAGAGCAAATCATTTTTAACACTCTTTTTTTTTCCTTTTAATTTGATCGCTTTTTAATGGATTGTTTGACTGGAGTCGGGATCTATGAGTTGGTTTACGCGGTTTTCTCCGAAGCAATTGACTTTTGGAAATACTGTATTTCACTTGTCACTCAACCATCCAGTGCGAGTCAAGAACGTTTGAGTAAACGTTAAGAGATTTCTTGACGTCTATATGCTCTCTTTCAATTCCAGTTTTTCTCTCTCTCTCTCACACTTTCCTCTATCCTTCTCTCCCTCTCCCTTTCCTCTTCTTCCTTTCTCTCTCTCTCTCTCTCTCTTCATCTGCTAAATGTGTATTTTACCCATCAATCCACCCACAATACATGTCTTTCTTACCGTTCAGCACGATTATCATTACTTACAAAATATTTTTCTTTCTATGTCATTTTTTTTTCATTCACTTGTGTTTGCAGATACGTAACGATCCCTCTCACATTGTACACTAATGTAGAAAGTTTAAACCTTCCTTTTTTTTTTTCATTTCAAAGGCAACGGTTTTCTGTTTGGAAAAGACAGTCTGTTACGCATTTATCTTTTGTCTTCGTTAAGTGACAACAGCCGCACAAATAATCTGAGAAGTTTAACGTCATGTTGCCTTATTGGGTTTTTTTTTCTCTCTTTTTTGGTTCCCCTGTCTACGCGTTGATATTATCGGGTATATCAAATATATATATATATCTATCTATCTATCTATCTATCTATCTATCTATCTATCTATCTATCTATCTCTCTATCTATCTATACACAATATATAGCTATCATTTTGACCATATGGTTCCATCATCATACTGCATGATTTTCGTGACGTCTATATTTCGTGCGATCACCAGTATCTTACCGGTGGGTTATAGCAACTCTCCTTTTCCTTTCCAAGAATCGTCGTGTTTTACTTAACATTTTTTTTTGATAGTTTCTGTTTTTTATTCAACTTGGTTGTGGTTATTATTAAAAGCGTGGTATGACCCTTCTCTCTCCTTTTCCTGTTGCATGAGCCTACATTTAATGCTTTTCATATTGAATCTGTCTTTCTTTACACAGTGTCTGACTTTGTCTCAGTATCTATGTAATATCAAGTTTATATGTCTCGCTGGGACTATATACCTCCACACTTAATATCAATTATATATCTTTCTCTCTCCTTCAATGTATATCTCTATGTCTCCCCATGTTATATTGATAATACATATCTTTCTGTCGCCCTCAATATATCTCTTTGCGTATATATCTATTCAAATCTCCGTCTCGCTCTGCTCTTTCCCTCGTGCTCTCTCCCCTATCTTTTTTTTTTCTCATTCACTATCCATCCCCCTCTCTTTCTTTTTCTTACCATCTTTCACTCATCGTCCCCATTCCTTCCCGCTTTCCCCATCTCTCATTCCATATATGTTTGTGATCTCACTTCTCATACAGTTTGCAATTAATAGTCCCTAATTGCTATTTCATCCGGGACCTATATCTGACTGCTGCCGTAAAGAAGGACAAGCAAGATAGCATATTATTCGGCAATAAACAATAAAAGTCGTTGTGTGCCATGAAAGGGGGAAAGGGGGGACTAACAATAACACGGCAAGATACTGGGGGAAGGTATACATACGCTTGAAAATGTCCACCTCCGCTCCGCATTACACCTCTCAATCTCTGAAGTGTTCGACCATCAATATTGGTAGTTGTCGATCGTGACTCTGTCAATGACTCGGGCCGCCCCCAGCCCGGGCTGGAGTGTGAGACGGCTCGCCCTCCAGTTTGCCCAGCGCGCGCGTGAGCGAGAGAAAAGAAGTGCTTGCACTGAAAGACGACATCAAGAGCGGCGTGCCGGATGGGTGTGAGATAGACAGATAGATAGATAGATAGATAGATAGATAGATAGATAGATAGATAGGTAGATAGATAGATAGGTAGATAGATAGATGGATAGATAGATAGATAGATAGATAGATAGATAGATGGGAATGAAGACAGACAGATAGAAAGAAAGAAAGAAAGAAAGAAAGAAAGATAGATAGATAGATAGATGAATAGATATATAGATAAGTAGATCGATAGAGAGATATAGGGTAGTAAGATAGACAAATGAACAGATAGATAAATATATAGATGGATGGATAGATAGGAAGATAGATAGATAGATAAATAGATAGATATATACACTGTAAAAAAATTGTTTAGTTTCTAAACACCTAACTAAACACTTTTCTGTGACAGTTTAAAAACACTGCGACGCGTTTATATATTAAACATGTTTAGGAACTAAACACATGCTGTGTTTATTTTCTGCACACCCTAGGTGTTTATCACACACACATGTTTATGTTTTAAACGGTTCTGATGTTTAAAAACTAAACACCTGCTCTGTTTATAGCCTAAACACCAAACGTTTACACCATAATCACTCACAGTGTTTAAATACTAAACACCGCACAGTCACATAATCACCCACAATGTTTAAGATCTAAACACTGAACCAAAAAATAAACATGACGCACTGTTTACGATGTAAACACTGCGACATGTTTATTCGCTGTGACAGATTAAAAACACTGCGACATGTTTATTTGCCATTTGAGTGTTTATTCTCAGAACACATGTCTGATTTTTAGATCGATCACAAAATTGCATACACTAAACATGTGACATGTTTACATATTAAACATCGCAATTTCTCAGTGTTTATATGAGACATGTTTACACCTTATACATGCTGAGTGTTTATATGAGACATGTTTACACATCATACATGGTAATTTCCACGTGTTTATATGAGACATGATTACACATCATACTTTCATACATGCTAATTTCTACGTGTTTAAATGAGACATTACTCATCATGCATGTTAATTCCCATGTAATTATTAATGTAAAGTGGATTGTTTCCACTTTTGCATGGAATGAGATAAACGCATAACATTATATAGAATTTACCCAGTGATGTACCAAATCATCAGCACACTTACAACGCATAATACCAGGGAAGACCTGGGTTAGCTTTCACAAACATTTTGGCTACAAGAGTCAAAGGCACTTCTCTGAATGTAAGTTATCAAAACATCAGTCAAAGCTTGGGCAATATCTGATGAATAATAAGTTAAAATCCTTTAAAGGGGAAATCGAGTCCAATAAATAAGATAGTCTGATAAAAAAAGAGTAAAATCTTACAAGTTTAACAGTAAAAATTTGAATGAAATCGGATGAAAAATAAGGAAGTTATAAAATTTTGAAGTTTTGCTAATTTCTGCAAAGCAGTTAAAAGTGGATATGAATATGCAAATGAGTGAGTTGACCATGTCATAACCTCACAATTTTCCATTGATCGTGCACAAAAAAAAAAAATGATGAAATTCAATGTTTATGTTAATGAAATGTGAAAGATTATGGTATTGCTGGTTGAATAACTTCAGAAAGTGATCAGTTAGATATATCAGGACTTGAGCCTCGGGAATAATTGCGTTTGGATGAAAAACTTTAAATTAAGTAAGTGGGGAATGACATGCCCCCGTTGCCATTTGCATATTCATAATTAACCATTCAAGAACTGTTTCCTCAAAAATTAGCGAAACTTCAAAATGTCATAACTTCCTTATTTTACATCCGATTTCGATCAAAATTTTACCAATGAACTCTTAATATTTTACTCTTTCTTATCAGACTAACTTGTATTTTCACTGGATATCCCCTTTAGATATTGCCATGTTTTGCTATACGACACCATACTGAGTTAAATGCAAGATACCTGGGAGTCACTGGCCTGTACAGGAAGACGTAAATGAAATTCTCTCCTATACAGACAGTAAAGTTTGTATATGCAGGAAATGGCACACAACTCATTTTGGAGAAAAAACAATATTGCATTTAACAATTACTTTTCAGTTACATGTAATTCTTGGCCTACTTTCAAGAATTGCCGTCTTTCTACTGTATTCAGCACTAATTCTTAGTATTGTAAAACAAACTAATAAACTTGTTGATTGTGAATTGCAACTCAACGCTTCGGAAGCTTGACATATATGTAACACCTCTAGGAACATAACTGCAGTCTGTGAACAAATTCAAGATTGCATCAATTATTGGCAAAGTACTTTGGGTACCCGAACCAGATTAGGCTCACGGCAAATTATACCATGCACAACACTATGGTCGTATTGGTACTGATCAGGGAGTATATATAGATGATGCACTCCATCATAAAGAGACCCCCCCCCCAAAAAAAAAAAAAAAAAAAAAAAATGTTTTCACTGTATTTAGCCTGTGGTGAACATCTGCACTCCCTGATCAGTACCAATAATGGAACTTAAATACATACATGATATTGTTCTTTTCACTGCGACGATCACTGAAAGTACATGTAGGCTAACAGTACTGTATGGATTTTTCACTTTTGCTATTTTGAGAGAAATATTAGAATGTTTATAGTGGATTTCAAAGGGTGAGTGAGAAAAAAAATTCTACAACTGTACCTTGCTAGAACCTTGGAGAAAGAAGTCAAACTCAATGGGTATACATGAATAGTCTATTAGAGTCTAATCAGTCTCATCATACTCCACATAATCATGGTATGGAGGGCTACTTTCAATCTCGACACAGCAGAATTTTTGGTAAATACAGGAGGATATGAACAAAGAAAAAATAATGCATTGCAACTGGAGGCGGGAGGGTATGCAAGGCTGTCATGAACACGCAATGTGATCAGCAAGACTCCTCCCTTGTCAATTTGTCAGTCAGTTGCAAGACTCCTCCCTATTCTCCATACATGTTGTACTACATTTCTAATACCTCTCTCCATGTGACCGTTTTCAAGAATATCTTAGAAAGAAAATATTAACTACCGAATACTGCATTTCCTATCAGGTCTACAAGAAAATTGCAAAGAATTCCGAACAAATACAACTACTGGCCTCTTATTTGCGTCCAATATCTGCTGATTGTATTAGGAAGCACCTGAGGGGAAAAAATGAAATGGCAGATATTTTGATTTGGTTTGTTTTGATTTCTATATTCCTTTTTGCACAAGAATATAACAGAAAGCCAATCGAACAAAGTTCTTGAGTAATATCTTAACAGTGAATTACAAGGACATTGGTTGATGAATAAAATGAAGTGAATAAAACTGTTTTTCTTAATACATGTATAGTGCAAAACGATTTCGAGCAAGTGTCTTTACATATTAGATAAAATTACAATTTTACGTACCAGCTGTTAAAAAAAGACAATTACACATATCTATGAGCAATGAGAATGCAGGTGACCATTATCGTAAGCACAGAGGACAATAGAAATGCTTTGTCAAGGATATCCCTGCCATTTCAAAACCAATTTTCATCAAATAAGCATTGAATTCCTCTTCGAATTATATAGGCCCCCTACCTTCACATTTCTTTAGAGGTTCGTCATTATGTAATACACACACGCATACACACACACGGAGAACTGAAGCCCTATCGCATACAAAACCCTATCATCCCCCATATGATTTACTTTATGCTAGTATACAGGTTTACATGCACACTGTCAGTGAAGAAAAAAAAAACAATAGAAAGGTTGCTCTAACAGGTGGGATGCCTCCTAATAGGTCTGTAGTCCATCATGACGATGTGAGACATCACATGGCTAGCGGGAAAAAGATTATTAATATTCAAAATTGTTATCCATGGTTCATTTCCTTCATATGGCATGTAGGCCTATAGATATACTGTATACATGTATCAGTATATCTTGCGATGTCCTTGTAATCCTCAGATGTTTGCACTTTTAGACGGGGTGTATAGTAAAGCGCATGCATCTTTCATTCTAATCCAGACAGGTTTGGCGTGATCCCTGATCAATTCTTCCATGACGTACTGGTGCTGGTAAAAAGAAATGATTACACAAGGAAAACAAATCAGTTGGCTTTGCAATACAATGGACTTAACTGCTCCCATAGATTCTGAAAATGAATGGGTAGCAAAGAAGTTGACTGAATCCATAAGCAAGTTCAAATTTAAAGGAATGACAGAATCCCTTCGTCACATTAGCACTTAGTGTCTTGCGTCAGTTTTTACTTACTTTGCTGAATTTTCTAGACATAGTTCAAGTCTTTTTTGTTGTTGTTGCTTCTTTCTTATTCATCATCATTATCAAGCAGAGTTACGACCATTACTGTATCCTTTGTCTCTTGGGTGAAGATTTTCACACCTGTAATTTACACTTTCAACAATATTTGCAATAAATCAATTTTCCATATTTATTTTAGGTAATGGAATGGATTCGGGAGTCGGGAGTAGGTCCCCCCCTCCCAAAAAAAAACAAAAAAAACAAAAAAACAAAACAAAACAAAACAAAACAAACAAACAGACAAACAAACAGAAGAACTTAAAGCATCTAAAATCTGCATTTTATAGAAAATCATTCACATGCCCTTCAAGTACATAATATTCATTGATTTGGCTCTGCAATTCTGAGTACTTACTTGATTTCCACTTTCCACATGGGTAGTATACAGTGATGTACTAGACCTCCCCAGTTGATTTACTCTGCTGACTGCAGCATGCCTCGTTCTCTGCCAGCAGAGGTAATGTCTTGCAGAATTTATACAGTCGTCAGGACATCATCGTCACCCACTTTGGTGTCATCGGCATCCCTTTCCAAGACATCCTATTCTTACGGGCTTTACATTCAAAATTCACCACCTGTTGAGTTATGAAGAATTTACAGGGAATACAACTGAATTTCACTCATTATAGTCACTAAATCATCGTCATTCACATGATAGATACTTCATAACTTCGTAAAAGATACAGTGAGTTTACCCGCTAGGCCTAGTTTACCCATAACTACGGTACTGGTAATCTGTAGAGTGTAGGCCTATTGTAACGTTAACAACACTAACACGTTACAGTTAGAGCGTTCCCCGTTCTATAAACGTTAACCGTTAAGATTTAGAAATAGAAAACTAATACAAACGAGCAAAATCTTTAAGGGCGTAGCCTATTTCTACGCCTACTACAGTTTTACATTAAACGAGGGCAATTTTGCAATAAATCTTGTTATTCACCGACTTAGCGGACTTAGCAGACTTACCGCTTTCATGCAGGCCGGCCAGGCTAGAACTTTATTGCTTCGACGCCATCTTAGCTAGATCTGCTCCTTGGCATGGCCTTTAGCTTTATGCAGTAACAGTCAGTGCAGTCGATCGAGTCGTAAGTACAGTGTACAAGTGTAGTGTGCCAAGCAACGAATGCGCACGTACTGTAAGCCTACGCACATCACGCTGTGCTAGGGCAGCACCAGCCAGCCAATCAGACAGATCCATCCGTACAGGTACGTACGCGCACATCTTCTTTCCCGCCAATTGTGCATTGATTATGGTCATAATATGCATAGCACGAGTGTGTGCTAGAAGCGCACGCACAGAGCACCACTGCGTGCGTTGTGGCCGCGGCCGTCATGTCCCCTGCGCTGCTGACTTGTAGAGTACGAGTATCACAGTGTTTATGTTAAACATGTGCGGTGTTTAGAACGTGTTTACGAGGCGTTCTAAATGTAAACGCGTCTGTTTACCCTGACAGTAGAAGTGTTTAGGCCTAACCAACAAACATTTGGGTAATGCCCTAAACCATGAACGAAATCAAAGGCAATTCCCATTTTTTTTTCTAGCAGTTAAAATATAGGACTGTACCTGCGAAACCAAAATATAAATTTATTACAGTTGTGTTACATATTTTTAGGTTATCCTTTTTCCTTATTGATTAGGCATTTCCATGAAAGGCCTAAAACATGAATTATTTCATAGTGCATCTTGATGTCGTAACAGTTTCCACTTTCTCGTGATAAAAGGAAACTAGAAATTGCAATTTACAC